>NW_026866227.1:0-249312 GCF_026571515.1 Ruditapes philippinarum | reverse complement strand
AAAAGCAAAAGGAATGTAAAGAAACAATGTAAATTTGCTCAATCCCCTGAGCGACAAAAAAGGGGAATAACGGGTTTATTTGAAAATAAAAAACTTTTAAACCCCTCAATTTTACAAAACTTTGGGATAAAGAAAAAATTTAGCTGAGATATCAAAAACGGGATCTGAAATCATATTCTTTTACAAAATTTGAAAAAAGACATTTAAATTTAAAGGGAAAAACTTGCAACATTTTTGGGAACAAATACTACAAGGGGAAAACCTTTTTGCGGGAAAATTTGATATGTTCCAATATAAAAAGGGGAAATTAAAAGTAAACCCCCCTTCGTTTAAAGTCAAAAAAAGCAATATCTCTGGAAGGTACGGGTTTTCCAAACAAAAAAATATGTTTCGTCGTAAACCCGAACCCCAATAAAAAAATTAAAAAAAATTTTAAATTTTAAAGAAAAGGGAAAAATGGTATCTTTACCCCATGGGGGATTTTAAATAAAAATTCCCCCCAAAATTAAATTTTGCAAATTGGGCTTTCCCTTGTTTGAAAAGTTTTTAATTTAAAAGGGAAAAATTTTTTTTTTTAAAAATTAAAAGGTACAAATTTTGTCTTTAATCGTGGGATAGTTTGTCGGAAATCGTGTTTTTGGGTTTAGTTTAAATTGTCGGGAAACAACTAGATTTGGGTTTTTAATTAATCCAGGGAAAAAGCTGGTTTTTTTGGTTTTAGAGGGAAATAATAAGGTTTTGTTTATTTCCTGGTTGGGGTTAAGGGGCCCAAGATTTGATATCGGGGCGGGTTTTAAAATTTTTCTTTCTATTATCGGGCGTTACAACAGCATAGTAGATTTTGAAAAAAATGACTGGAAAGGGTTTAAATTTGGACAAAGTTTCGAGAATCAAGGATTAAAAAATTTTCCCAAGGAATACAAGAGTTGGAGGGAGGGTTTATTTTGATAGTAATTGGCACAAATAAGAAAGGGAATATTGTAAAAATTGTGAGCAGCTTCAAAAAATTTGGGGAAAGGGGTGGCTTTTGAAAAAACAAACTTTTAAACCCATGGCTGAAATTTTTACAAATAAAGAAATCTATAACTGTACATTAGTTGTTCTAAAATTTGGAATGTTTTCTCCTCGTGATATAATCAAAAATAAAGTGAAAGGGGGGCCCTTAGAGATATGTGACCGGGGTTTAAATTTTTCATTACTATATGTAATCTAGTATTTATAAAAGGGAAATTTAATGATAAAAAACCGGTTTAGTGTAGCCTTTTTCTTTTCCCGTAAACAAAACCCTTTCATTCCGAAAGTATGCTGACTTTAACATTTTGTTAAATATTATTTGTCTCATATCATTTTTGAAGATAAGAAAATCAGGCAGAGTTTCTATTTGCTTGGTATTTCATGTTACTAGAATATATTATTGTATTAAAGGTGAAACTTCATTCAAATAGAAACATTAGGGAACAGCAAATAAAGATAAAAAGTGCAAATGTAATAGATGAATGATGATTTATTTTGGATCACTTTTTAGTTCATATGGCATTTTGTATTTCCCTTATCAAGCAAGCTATATTCTTTATAGTTTATGTTAGTGCTTTATACAAGTGGATTATATTCCTTCTAGGACTGCTTTGTGAGAAACCAAAACCTGCAAAAATGCAATTTTAAAAAAACCTTTTTAAGAAAAGAATGCCCGTACAAGAATTTGTCTAACTATAAAATATAACCAAATTACAAATGTGAAACTTAAGCATGTCTAAAATGTGTGTCTTTCACAACAGTCTTAGAAAGATCGTAAAAAAGATGTAAATGTAACATATATGACACCCTTTTTTCACACCTGTTATTAAGGGTCTTATGCAATAAGTTCTGCAAACATTTTTGTGATCATCTTACCTTTTGAAATCAACACAATAAAGTCATATACTTGTTAAATGACACACATATTCATCAAATAAAAGATTGGAAACCAATGATTATTTATGAAAGAACTTATATCGTAACTTTGAAAATTTTGGTTGACAAACAAATGAATTAAAAAAAAATCGTTTTTTTTTCCCATTAACATTCATGTTTTGCTTTTCCCTATTTAAATTTCGTGTGTTCAATAAAATTTCCAGGCCATAACTTAAAACGTTCATTAGACATCAAATACCCACAAAAACAAAATATCAGTATTTATCCTTTACACGTCATGAGCTTTTTTTAAATCCCTTTCTCTAAAACTTTTATAAAAACCCAAGTTTTACATCCGTATTACCCATTTTAAACGTCGCTATATATGATTAAACACTTATTCAGCAAAACATAAAACATAACTGCTGTAACTTGTAATTAACTCATATGGCAGCAATCACTCGAACCAATCTCAATTTCAAATATATAAGAAGGTTTCAGCTCTATTTTGTACATTAAAATATTGCTGTAAAATCAAACAAGGAAACATGCATGGTGTTCTTAGGATATATCAAATTTAAAATATCGCGAATAAACAAAGTAACGCCACTATTTTAGTGCATAAATAGTATATTTGATAATTAACAGAAATTAAAGTACAAATATCTCTCCCTGTAAAACCATTCAAAATATAAAGATTTTATGATAATGTAATCAGTTTTTTGGCGTAAAGGGTAAATCTCTATGTTCATCAATAAATTTTGTGCACAAGCGAGCAAGGCAGTAAGCCATTAACCCTCGTAGGTAGCCAGATATGAAGAAACCAAAGTCCCTGACAAGATTAAATCCTACACGTTGAAGTGTAGTGGTTTACAGTGCCCATGGATCAAACTGTTTGCAAATTTTAAGTTGATTTGAGAAAAACGGATTTGCTTAACTATCATTTACGTACTGCTCTTCCAAGATTGATTTGATAAATATGTATACCATTTGCTGTAACAAACAAAGTTCTTTAAAATACAGGCTAGTAAATCAAATGATAAAGTATTACTGTATAACACATGTGTTGTCTAAGAAAAAATTAGATATTTCTAATAAGATGTGACGATTACCAAAGGACAATTATTACAAAACCAAAAAAAAATGAACCAAACGAAAAAAACCCTTTTTATCACATATAATATGAATAATAATAGCAGGGGAAAAATTATTTAAACCAATAAGATACAAGTAATTTGATACACCATATATAAATAAATGTAAAAACTACTCACAAAACCATATATTTATAAATATCATATAATATAATTAATAAACCGCCGTATACAATGTTCTCCCTAACGAATATTTTTAAAAATGCATTTTTAAATTTTTACATAAATGTAATGTAAAAATTTTTAAACTGTATTATACCAATTTAAGTTTTTTTTACGATCTTCTTTAATTTATTTGATTTTATGCTTTATTTTATATTTTTTATGTATGTCTTTAAATTTTTAAAAATGGGGTTCCACATTTTTGGACCTGAAGCTGAAAAAAAAAATTCAAAAAAAATACAGAACAAATATATATATATATATATATATATTTTTAATATAATAATAATAATTTTAATAATAATTATATATATAATTAAAAATAAATATATAATAATTTTTAAAATTAATATATTTTATATAATATATATAGTGTGCTTAGAATGTTTCCCCATTTTTTATTAAAAAAATTCCAATAATCATCGATTCTTGCTGGGACAGAAGATAACCTGTTATCTTCTGTCTCAGAATCTTGATAGAAATGCATGTTTAAAAAGTTTACTACTGCATTATAAATAGTTGGGTCATAATTAAATGTTTAACACCAGTCATCTCTTCTACTACAGTTAAGGAATACATTAATTAATAGAAATATATATATAAACAAATTTCTATGTAAATGCTCGACAAATACTAAATATAAACAAGAACGTGTTTGTTAAACACAAATGCCCCCGGCTCAGGTTCTTTAAAAATATTTAACCATTCGGAAAAAAAACTTGACAGAGTCATATAGCGTTTTGTAATTGTGAAAACTATAAGTTGGCAAGTCATTGCTATGACTTTTGATGAAGTTGATACAAGTGTGCAGATAAATTTTTATAGAAATGAGATACTTTATACACATACCACCAAATCGATATGTCAGTCCAATTACGGCACAGCGCCTAGCAGAACAGTCCTACAGATCTACTTGATCTTACGGGATCCAGTTGAATTTCGCAAATAGATATATAGTTCTCTGGTCCCAATCAGTGAAGAAGACAATAAAAATGTCACGTTGATTATGTGAGACAGAAATATACTCAATCATATATACGAATGTTGACCCATTTCAATGTGTAGTAAGTTTTTGACTGTTATAACTTTCGAAACCATCATTTTGTGAGGTGGATCTAAGCATGGCATGCCTTCATAACTGTTCGCTTAGTGCGCTTGTGCCGTAATTTGGACTGGGCCTATCGTTTTGGTGGATCGTGTTGTAGTTTATTCCATATGTATATATCAATTTAATCTGCGTCAACGTTATAGTCTATGTTCATGTCAAAAGTCGATGAGCGATATGACTTTTAGTACTATGATGAACAGGAACCGTTATGAAATTTAGCAAGAGAGCTCATTGCTGGAGCCCTTCAAGCCAAGATAGAGATTATTGTACAGGTAGTAAGCCTGTATCTGTGTACGTGTCAGTCCCGATGCTGGTGTCACATGCCCTAATATATCACGGTGCTGAGGGCTGTACAACAGAGCCGGGTCGTGATTTTTCCGAATTTCGACAACCCGAATTAAATAATTTCTGCGAGCTTTCATACATGTATTTACAATAGAACTGAATTTATTATTGAATAATTCAGACCTATGAATGTACTATAGTAGATTAAATTAAGGGCATTTAAGTTACAAAGTGCGAAAGCTAGTCTCAGCGTAAGGGTCGCAAAGCCCGGTAGTGGAATTAGACGCCAGACGTTGTGACCCGAAAATGCCATTGACTAAAGCAAAGATATGACAGAATTGTAATATAAATTTTTGCGTAAAATTTCTATTGGCCGAGGCCTGATTTCGCACGAAAGTTTCATATTAAGAAATGTGAGCTCCATTAATTTAATTGTTAGAGACATGTCAAACTATATGTTGTACTTGTATAACATGCTAAATTATAGGAAATGAGTATTAAATTTGGCTTACTATAATTTTGGATTCATTTAGGTCCAAAGCCGTACGGAATTAGACCAGCCCGTGTATCTAAAGTTAGTTCTTTTTAAATTTTGAATGGCCATTTTTCAAGTATCTTAATTTCTGTAATTTTAAGTATATGTCTGAGTAATGTGTACATAAAAGTATATTTGAGTACTTTAAGGTTGTTTTTGATGTATTGTTGCAGGAGTTCATTGTGTTCTGGGTGGAAGGTTCAGGGAGGCACATGCACAAGAAAACACCGGTAGTTACTATTTTGGAATATATATAGGTGGATTATGATATTAAAGAGTCTGCAGAAAAACTCCAAGGGCTAGGTGATTGTTTTTGTGCTAATTGTAGCTTGACTGGCAATTTGGGTGTTTAAAGAAAGGTCAGAGAAGTTTCGGTACTGGATTTGCTTTGTCCAGAATTTTTAGCCTTAATGTGTATGGATTACTGAGTTAGGATATATGGTGCTCGAGAATTTCAAGTGGCGTCTCCTAAATATAAGACAAATGAAAAATGGGAATGGTTGATTGGATATGGATGAAACTTTGCATCAGTGTGGTTTATGAATAAAAGTAGGAACCAGGAAGACTGACAGGTGAAATTTTAATTTATTTCAAATATTAATTTTTGACATTTTATAATGGGTCAGTATGTGTGTAAATTGTCTAGTCTCTCCTTAAATGTAGATTGTGCTAGCTGGTCAGTAATGCAGGAGATAGGGTTATCAGAGCTATTGGCATGAAAGATTACGGACATTTATTGAGTTAAAACTGTAAAATGAATTTAAAATAAAAATATGAAAATTTAAATTTGTTTAAAAAAGGCATTTATAATTGTGGAAAATTGTGTATATTTGCATACCGTGTGTTTAGCAATATACAATAATTCTATAGCTATTTTTTAGCAGAATTCATATAGAAACAGTGGAATAATAATTAGATTGAATGCATGCTTAATATGATAGAACTATGCATTGCAAAAGGAAATTGCGGGAGTGTGTGATCAGATTGGTGCATTGTATAAAAAAATGATTGAGCCTATTCCAGGAGATCTTAGGCCCAAGAAAGCAACCGGCCATGGGATTCGAAAACAAGCACAATATAGCTATAGCTCATATGGACCACACATTATATGTTTTGAGTTCACAAAGATTGGATGCGAGTAATCATAGTAATATATCACATATGGTTTGTATTTCAATTGAACGCAGAACTGACAATTAAACAGACAAGATTATTTAATATCTTTGGAAATAGGCATGTTTCAGATGTACATGTAGTTGTAATACTTGTGTTTATGGTTGTGTTGGCAGAATGTAATTTGTGCTATTAATATATTACACAGTTCCTAAGTCAGTTAAACCCAGTGTACTAATGGAGGTGAGAGCTGTATTTAGAGATAACACAAGTTGATATGATGTTGTTTGCTCGTAGGCTTGCTAAGCAGTTAAAATTAAGTAGGGTTTACAATGTAAACTGCTATTTCAATGAGCGCATGCAATTTTCAGCAACAATATTTTTAATAGCTCTCCAGTGTGATTAGCAAATCTACCATTGATTAATTAAGAATCTATGGTTCTTTTTCTTTTCAATATGCAGGAATTACCACGCAAAATGCCTCTTAAAATTCTTAGGCATGTACTAGTGTTTCGCATATCTTTTCAGACTGTGCAGGTACCGAGCGGGTGAAAGTACAGGACGCTTTACCTTATCTGGTGAAAGATCTATGGAGGACTCCTTCAGGCGTCAGATTTGGCACTACTTTGTCAGGACAGACATTGGAGAAGGTAGATAACTTCTGTCTTATGTTGAAATTTCAGCTATTTGACGGATAGCGACTCCGAATGCTTCGGCAATAGTGTTGTAGTTTGATTGTATATCAAGAGGATATATTCCTGCTAATTCTGACTATATTAACGAGACTTTCATATGAATTTAAGTAGTGGAGACGGTATGTTTAGATCCTTTTTTAAGCTTTAATTTGTGTGAGAGTTGGCTAATCTTAACTTGTCAGAAGACATGCCCATGGTGATATGGAACCATCTTTGCTAACCTAAATTACCTATGTTGTCTTAATTGATATATCTTAAGAAAACAATGTAGGTGTGTATTTGTTTCTTATTTATTTACCATGGTATGTAGGTAAAAGATCACTAATCATTAAGGTTATTACAATATTGAAGGAAAAAGTTAAAACATCACATTATGTGACTTACTTAACCAAATTCATCTCTCGTTAAAGAAATGGATTTCGATTTAAACATTTTTCTAAGCATAAGGTCTTATTCTTGTCATATAAAATAACTGTTTAGGACATTAACCGGTAACATGTTATACTTATTTCGAAGAAAATGCCATTGACAGAATCAAAAGATATGATAGAATTTGTAAATATAAATTTGCGGTAAAATCTATTGCGAGGCCTGACTTTCGCGCACGAAGGTCATATTTAAGAACATTGGTAGCTACCATTAATGTAATTGTTAGAGACATGTCTAGCCTATATGATGTATGTATAACACTAAAGTACTAGGAATAGAGTTGATAAAGTTTGGCTTAAACTTAAATTTTGGATTCATTAGGTCTCAACCCGGTAGGAATTAACGCAGCCCGCTGTACTCTTAGGAAAGTAGTTCTTTAAATTTTGAAAAAATGCCTATTCAAGACATATATAATTGATACTGTTAATTTCAAGTATATCTTTAGTAATTGTGTACAATTATGTCATTTTGATACTTGTAAAGTTGTTTTGATGTATTTTGCAAGATTTTCATTTTCTGTGGAAGGTTTCAGGATGGCACTTTATGCACGAAGAAGCCACCAGTTACTATTTGTGGAAAGATATATATATTATAGGAATAATGAGCTTGCAGAATAACGAAGTCCAAGGTCTAATGTAGGTTATGTTTTTGTGTGCTAAGATTTATCTGGACTGTCATTGGGTGTTAAAAATGGTCATGATAGTTCTCGGTAGCCGGATTTGTCTTGGCCGAATTTAGCCTTATACTGTGATGGAACTTTTACTTATAGAAATGGTCGAAAATTCAGGCGGGGGCCGTCTCCTCAAATATAAAGAAATGAAAATGGAACGTGGTTGGATGGATATGGATGAAAACTTTGCATATGTTTGTGTTATAAAAAAAAAGTCAGGAAATAAAGATGAAAACTGACAGTTGAAAATTTAAAATTTATTTCAAATTTTGAATTTTGAATTTTAAATTGGGTCATGATTTGTTTATTGTTAAACGTCCCTTCAAAATGCATATGTCGCTACTGGTGTTAGTAAGCATTGAGATAGGTACAGAGCTTTTGCAGAAAGATTTACCGACATTTTATGAATTAATAAACGTAAAAATGAATTTTAAAATTAAAAATGAATGTAAATTGTTTTAAAAAAAGCAGTTTATAGAATTGATAAATGTATATTTTGCACCTTTTTTAGCAATTATAGCAAGTAAATCTAAGCCTTATTTATCAAACTTCAATATAGAGAAATGAAATTTTAGAGAAATGCAATCTTAAATCAGATAAACTTGCTGCATAGGAATGGGAGTGTTGGTGATATAAGAATTGTCTCTTGGTAAAAAAGTGATGCAAGCCATCCAGAGATCTTAGGGGCCCAAGAACACCGCCATGGGATTCGAAAAAGACATAGAGCATATGCTCATATGGACCACACATTATATTTGATTTTGCACAGCAAAGATTGATGCGTAGTACTCAGATATGTAAATATCACTATTGTCTGTAGATTTCAATGAGCAGAACTGACAATTAAACAGATCAATTGATTTATATTTTGAAATATAAGGCATTTCAGTGTACATGTAGTGAATACTGTGTGTTTGCTGTGTTGCAGAATGTATTTGCTATAATATAGCTACAATCAGTATTTTCTAAAGTCAATTGAACAGTGTATCTTAATGGTACATTGGTGCATTTAAATAACTAGCAGGTGTGATATGATTGTTGTTGGTTTGTTAGCTGCTTACAGTCAGTTACAATAGGTTAGTTTACAATTCTAAACTGCTTTTTTCAGCAGGCATGCCATCAGCCACATCAATATATAATGCTCTCCATGTTGAATAGCAATCTAGCCATTATAATAGTAATTTTTCTTCTTTCAGATAACAGAATTAAGCATAAAGCCTCTTTATTAGTTTTTCTTAGGCATGTACTAGTGTTCAATAGTTTTTCAGACGTGCAGTTACCAAGGCCTGGGTTTTGAGGTGAAGACCCTACCTATCCGTAAGATCTTGGAAGGACTGGCCTTCCAGCTCAGTTTGGCAGCAACTTTTCAAGACACATTGGAGGTAAATCTGTATGTCTAGTGTTTGAAATTTCAGGCTAGTTTGACGGAGCGACTCCCAATGCTCGGGGCAATATTTGTAGTTATTTTGATGTATATCAAGAAGAAATTATCTAATCGACTAGTATTAAAGACTTTCAATGATTTATAAATGTGTGGAGAGAACGATGGTGTATCCTTTTTAAGCCTATTTTGGGAGAGTTGGCTAATTCACTTGTCAGAAGACATAGCCCATGGATAGGAACCTCTTTGCTAACCTTAAGATACGTCTGTTTGATTTATTGAATCTAATCAAACAATTAGGTGTGTATGGTGTGTCTTTACTTATTACCATGGTATATAGGCGTAGAAAATCATAATTCAGTAAGTTTATTACAATATTGAAGAAAAGAGTTATGAAAAAAGCAGCCATTAATGGTGATTACATGTATTTTAACTGCCCAAAATTCATGCCTCCATTTACTATAGAATGGAGTTGTCTTATTACAATTTTAAGCAATAGAAGGTCTATTCTGTTCATAAAATAAATGATGACATAGCCTAGCATTTAACTTTATTCGAAGAAATCCATTGACCAAAAATCAAACAATATGAACAGATATTGTAATAATAAATTTGCGTATAATTCTAATTTGGACGACCGCGACTTTTCCACGAAAGGTCATATACAGACATTGTACTACAATAATGTGATTGGTTAGAGACCATTTCAATCTATTATGATTGTACTACTGTATAACACTAAATACATGGAAATGAGTAAGCAGTTTGGCTCTAACTTAGAAATTTGGATTCATTTAGGTCAACTCCGGTACGAAATTAACCGCCGTGTACGTCCTAGGAAAGTAGTGCTTTTAAGATTTTGAAAATGCCTAGTTTTCAAATTCATCTTAATTGATACTGGGTATATTTTATTAGTACTAGTCTTTAGTAATTGTGTCACATTAAAGTTTTCATTCTGAGTCACTTTTAAAGGTTGTTTTAGATGTATGTTTTGCAAGGATTTTTCATTTCTCGGGCTGGAAGGTTCAGGAGACTATGCACGAAGAATAACACCATTACTTGGAATAATATAAGTGATTATACGAGTATTAAAAGCTGCAGAAAAAATCCAATGGCTAATGTATTATTTTTTGTGCTAAATTTACTTGGACTGCATTGTGTTAATAGAATGGTTCACTGATAAGTGTTTCGGTACCGGATTTGTGCTTTTGGTGCCTAGGAATTTAGCCTTAACACTTGATGGATTTACGTATAGGATACGTAGGCTCGGAAAATTCCATTGGGCGTCTTCCTAAATTATTAGAGAAATGAAGAAATGGGAACTGGGTTAGTGATATGGATGAAACTTGCATCAGTGTTGTGTTTTAATAATAGGAATCAGCGGAAAATAAGATAACTGACAGTTTGAAAATTTAAATTTTATCTTTCAAATTATTGAATTTTGACATTGTTGAAAATGGTCATAGTTGTTAAATGTTATCTTTCCCCTCAAATGTAGTTCTGCTACGTTAAGCAGGGAGAAGTAACAGAGCTTTTGTCATGAAGAGTTACCCATTTATTGAATTAAACTGTAATGATTTAAAATTAAAAAAATTGAAATGGAAAATTTTAAAAAAGCAGTTATTAGAAATGATAAATTATATTGCATTCCTGTGTTTTAGCAATATAGCAATTTATATCTGAGGCTTATTGTATAAGATCATATAGAAAATTGATAATTATTAGAGAATGCATCTTAAAATTTATGATAAACTAATGCTGCAAAGAATGGGAGTGGGTGATTTCAGATGGATTACATTGGTCAAAAAAAGTGATTGGCAAGCTCATTCAGGAGATCGTGTGGGGCCAAAACTACCGGCCAGGATTTCGAACTAAGCACTCAGTATCATATTGTCTCATATGGACCACAGCATTATATGTTTGATTTTTTTGATAGTGTTTTTTTCAAAGCCCCCGCAAAGGATGATCTGTAAGTATGCAATATGTAAAATTCACTTATTTGTCTTGTATTCATGAAGCAAAAACTACAATTAAACAGGACAAAATGTATTTATATTTGAATATAGCATTTCAGTGACATGTATGAACCTTGGTGTTGCTGTTAAGAATGTAATTGCTATAAATATACACATTTTCTAGTTCATAAACCGTGTACTTAAATGATAACTGCCATTTAGAATTAACACAGTTGATATGATTGTTTGTGTTGTTCGTACGCTGCTACATGCACATTAAATTAGTTAGGTTTAACAATGTCTAAACTGCTTCATGGCAGCATGCATTTTTATCCAGCACACATATTTATATATTGCTTCCAAGTGTGAATAGCGAAATCTACCATTTTGATTAATTTAGTACATGTAGTTTTAAATTTCTTTTTCAATAGAGATTAGCAGGCAAAATGCCTCTTATAATTTCCTAGGCATGTATACTAGTGTTTGCATATTATTTCAGACGGCAGACCAAGCCCTGGTTGAGTACAGGACCTAACCTAAAGATCTGGGTTTAAAAGAAAAAAAAAAAAATTCCATTGAAGGGACTGTCCTCACCAGTGTGGCATCAGCTTCGTGTCAGGACACCATTGAGAACGGTAATAACATATGTCTAAGTTTGTAAATTTCAGCTATTGACGGAGCGGCTCCAAGGCCTCGGCAAATTTCGGTAGTATTTGATTATATCAAGACGAAAAATTCTCTTAATTCGATGAAATTAAACTTTGTTCAATGATTAAAGGGTACCGGTATGTTGTCATCTTTTTTAGCTTATTTGGTGAAAGTTGCTTAATGCTACTTTGTCAGAGGAAGACATAGCAGGTGAATATGGTAACTCCTTTGCTAACCTAAGATTAGCGCGGGCTGTTGTCTTATTGATATTCTTAACAAACAATGTAGGTTGTATGGTGGTTCTGACTATTAATTAACCTATGATATGGTAAAAAGTCATAATCATAAGTTTAATTACAATATTGGAAGGAAAAAGCTTATAAAAAAAGCACATGTTAATTGTGAACATTGACTTTGTATTTTTAACCCAAAATTTCAAGCTCTCAAGTTTAAAAGAAATGGAGTTTCTACTTAACATATTTTTAAGCAATAAGGTCTTATCGTCTTCATAAAAATAAATTATGTACAAGCGCGGTAAAATTTAACTTTATTTCGAAGAAAATCCATGAAAGAATCAAAAGATTATGACAGAATTGTGGTAATATATTATTTTTAGCGTAAAATTCTATGGCCTGAGCCTGACTTTTGTCGCACGAAGGTTCATATTTAAAGATGCATTGTACTGGCCATTGAATGAATTGGTTAGAGACATGTCAAACCTCAATGATTTGTACTGTTAAACACTAATTACAGAAATGAGATTATGGTCTTAACTAAATTGGATCATTAGGTCCAACATCCGTAGGAATAGACCCAGCCCGTTAGTCAGAAAGTATTCTGTTAAATTTGAGAAAATGCCTATTTCAAGTCATCTTAATTGATACAGTTTATATTTTAGTATATCTTAGTAAATTGTGTACATAAATTTTTCATGTCTGAGTTACTTTTAAAGTGTTTTTGATGTATTTTGCCAAGATTCATTCTGGTATGGACAGTTTCAGGAGGCACTATGCACAAGAATACACACCAGTTACGATTTGGAATAATATATAGTGATTATAGATATTAAAAGCTGCAGAAAAACTCCAAGGGCTAATGTATTATTTTTTGTGCTAAATTTACTTGGACTGCATTGGTGTTTAAAGAAATGGTCATGAAGTTTCGGTACCGGATTTGCTTTGTCCAGAATTTAGCCTTAAATGTGATGGATTTACTATAGGATATATGGGTCGAAAATTCAGTGGGCCGTCTCCGTAAGGCGGAGAATATCCTGTGTTCCGGATTCCGTGTACTGGAACTTTCTATTTTACCCTACCAAGTTCATGTTTGCACTGGATAAGGAAGAAAGAAAGGTAAGAATATACATTATGTTTTGTTGTAAAATATTTTAAAAGTAAGTATCCATGTAGGAAAATGAATATTCGCATGTGTACAAATAAACGTATTCCACTGCAAACGCCGTAAGTCTATGATATATCGATAAATTGATAACCAAAATGTAGGCCAACCACTAGTAACAATTCATTTTCTGAAAATTAGAATTGGGCTTTACTGGTTTTGAAGAGATACGTGATAATCTTTCTAAAGTAATAAAACTGTGGGCCTACTTAATGTATATGACAGGCACTTTAGTATAAATGTCTCGTTCAAGAATTAAGAATTATTAAAGTGAGAAAACGGTCCGTTTTGTTCAAATTGCATTTATATTAAAAGCAACATACATGTATATCGATAAAAATGAAAACTGTGAATGTATTAATTTACGTGCATAATTTAATTTACATTCTATTGAAAGTTTTATTAAAAAGGTAAAACTATTGAAAAGGATTTTCAAACAACTTTAATTAACAGCCAGATTGTTGACATACATGCATTCCTTATTTAATAAATGGATTACTTAATCTGTCTAAGATAATCAAACGTGTTAATGTGAAGTTCAAGCAAAAATTGTATCATAGTTTGGGGACCTTTCTGTTGAAAATGTGTCAGAGTTAAATCGTATACATATACATGCACAGTGCTTAACTGAAGTGCAGGTATTAGATACCCGCACTCCGGACCACGCCCATTGATTGGCTCATTTTTGCTGGGGTTTACTAATTGTGACGGCAAAGAAACAGACAGAAATATCATATTCAGATGCTCATTCATTGGTTACTTTTTCATGGGGTTTCATATTGTGACAACAGGGAACGTGTTTTTCTGTTTGACTATGACACAAAATAGAAAGAACATCAAAACACTTGGTAATCTGATTAATACTCGGGAGCTACGCCCCCCCCTTCCCCTCGTACAAATCAGATAGCCTCGTGTTTCGATGCTCTTTTTATTACTTATAGTTAATTTTTTACTCATTGTGTTTGGGGACCTTTCTTTTGAAAATGTGTCAGAGTTAAATCGTATACATATACATGCAAAGTGCGTTAACTGGAGTGCAGGTATTAGTTACCCGCACTCCAGAGCATGCCCATTGATTGGCTTATTTTTGCTGGGGTTTACTTATTGTGGCGGCAAAGAAAGGGAAAGCGATAAAAGTATCATATTCAGATGCTGGTTCATTGGTTACTTTTTTCTGGGGTTTTATATTGTGACAACAGGGAACGTGTTTTTATACCACTGAAACGAAGTTTGGGGGGATATAAAGCAGTCACTCGGTGGTCGGTTGGTTGGTCGGTCGGTCGGTCCAGCGGTCCGTTGCATTTTCCTTGTTCGGGGCATAACTTAAAGACTAATGGTTGGAATTCAATACAACTTCATACAATGGTCAAACACATTGAGAGGAAGTGCAGTGCACAAGAACCATAACTCCATCTTCACTAATTACAGAGTTATTGCCCTTTGTTACTTTTCCTTGTCCGGAGCATTTTGACTTGAAAATTACTGGTTGGAATTCAAAACAACTTTATCCAATGGTCAAGCACAAAAAGGGGAAGTGTAGTGCACAAGAACCGTCACACCATTTTGACAAATTACAGAGTTTTTGCCCTTAGATACTTTTCCTTGTCCAGAGCATTACTTGAAAAGTACTGGTTGGAATTCAAAACAACTTCATACAATGGTCAAGCACAAAAAGCAATTGCAGTGCACAAGAACCGTAACTCTGTCCAGAGTAATTATAGAGTAATTGCCCTTTGTTACTGTCAGGAGAAAATGTCTGCCTTGATGTTATTTAATCGAAGAAAAGATTTAGAAATAAATACTAGAACCAATTTCCAAGATATGGAGGCTGGGCAGCACCGCCTGACATAAAAGTGAAATATTCTCAGTTGGAAAACTAGCATGTAATTGTTTAGTTAACACTATTTTTTTTAGGTATTTTTATCTTTTTCTATCTCAAATCAATATATACATGTAAACAATAAACTCTGATTATTATTTACACCCAAAACAAAGAACTCTGATCATTATTTACACCCAAAACAAACACACATCATTTATCAGCCACTTATATAAAATATCTTTTCACGTATACGTCTTTTACACAAAACAAGACACCTGGCGAGCCCAAGCTCTAAACAACTTATGATCAAACAACAATAAAATCACCACAAAAATGAAGAACACAGAAAATGAATATTTTTACAACTCTAAGATACGGTATAAACCACAAACATTCATTCAACAATATTAACTTCACACAATCTAATCAGCATCAGAAAACAAATTAAACTAAAGCACCCAATATTTACATATATCCTCAAAACAAAGCAGCAACTAATATAATCTTGATATAATACCAAACATTCAACCAATATCAACCAATTATATCTTCACAAACAGATATAACTCAACAACCAAAACAACAAATTACAACCAATAAACCCTGATCAATTAAGATCACCACAATTATATTCAACCACTTCAACAAACCAACAAAACTGACTTCAAAACAACAAAATTCTCTTCAAAACAACAAAATTCTTTTCCCAATAAAAAAATAACCCCTCACACTATAAGCGTGTGTCTCCTAACTGATGTAAAATCTCTCTCTAAACGCGCATATTTGCTAGCATAAACGATCTGACATTTAAACATGTAGATAAATTTTACACTCCCAGCAACAGGTTTATAAATGAAACTGTACATTGAAATATGATACACTTCAGTGTATCGCTGACTCGTTGTAAAAAAAACTATGTACAGTAAAACTGTATGATTATTCTGACAGTTACTTTTCCATTGCTTTTTTCTTGTCCAGAGCATAACTTGAAAACTATTAGTTGGAATTCAATACAACTTCATACAATCGTCAAGCATAATGAAAGAAAGCGCAGTGCAAAAGAACCATCGCACTATTTTGACAAATTACAGAGTTATTGCCCTTCGATACTTTTCCTTGTCCGGAGCATAACTTTAAAAGTACTGGTTGGAATTCAATACAATTTCATACAATCGTCAAGTATATTGAGAGAAAGTGCAGTGCACAGAAACCATAACTCTTTATTGACTGATTTAAGAGTTTGCCCTTTGTTACTTTTTATTGTCAAGTGCATAACTTGAAAAATAATGGTTGGAAAGAAACTTCATAGAATGGGCAAGGGCAGTGAGATGAAGTGCAGTGCACAAGAACCATAACTTTATTTGAACTAATTACAGTTAGTGCCCTTTGTTACTTTTTTGTCCAGTGCATAACTTGAAAACTAGTAATTGGAATTCAATACAATTTCATACAATGGTCAAGCACAATGAGAAGAAGTGCAGTGTACAATAACCATAACTCAATCTGCAGTATTTGTAGAGTTATTGCTCTTTGTTCCTCTTCATTGTACGATGAATAACTTAAAAATTAATGTTTTGAATTCAATGCAACTTCATACAATGGTCAAGCGCAATGAGAGGAAGTGCAGTGCTCAAGAAGTGTAACTCTTTCTGGACTTATTACAGAGTAATTTAAAACTTCATCAATGGTCAACCACATTGAAAGGAGATGCAACGTAAAAGAACCACAACTATCTTTAATTGCCCTATTGCCCACAACCATAACTTTATTTCAATTATTTTGCAAGGTATTCTGTTACTAGTAACTTTCTCATTTCCGAAGCAGTCTTGCGGGGTTATTAACCACATTTAGTGATAGTTCTAGTTATGTTTGACTATGATACAAAATAGAAAGAACATCGAAACACTCGGCAATCCCATCGTACAAATCAGATAGCCTCGTGTTTCGATGCTTTTTCTATTACTTACCTTTGATGATTATTAATCTTCCGTAAAATACACGTTCCTTTCCGATCTTTATTACAGATAAAAACATGGAAGTGTCGGGGAAATTTGCTGTTTCTTCAGAACAAGATTCCAATCTTTACTGCTTTCCTTGCGACAGAGATGGTTTAAAAGAACCAGCTTTTGGTTATTGCCAGGACTGCGATGAACATCTTTGTGAGAGTTGTTATAAACACCACAGGAAACCAAAACCTACTATGAACCACGTTCTGCTTGATAAAGACAGAATGCCACAGCAATTGAAGACTGGGAATGTAAAAAATGATCAAATAACTGATTGTTGTACAAAACATAGCGATAAACCACTGGAATTCTATTGTAACACACATGATTCTAACGCGTGTTATGTTTGTGTGACTCTAGAGCACAAGCACTGCAAAGTAGACTATATTCCCGATGTTTCAGGAAATTTGTCTGGTGAGCTTGAAAAAATGATTGACAGAATGGAGACACTTATGCAAAAGTGTAAATCTAATGTTAGAATTGCCGAGACTGCTACATCAAATATAGAACACATGTATACGGCCGTTGTTGAAGATATACAAGTTTTCAGAAATGAAATAAACGAATGTCTGGATAAGATGGAAGCCGAAATTATGAGGGACGCTAAATCTATCGCACTGACAGCAAAGAGTAAACAAGAAAATGTATTGACAGGAAGCTTACATATCGCAGAGGAAATGTCAAGTACAATGTCAGTGCTCAAGTCTCTTAGCGACGAAAACAAGCAGAATAAGCTGTTTATTGAGATGAAACACGTTGAGCCTCAAGTTGCAAAACTATCGGATAAAGAGAAACAATTAGCTGAAGATATGAAAACAGATGCTGAAATCATATTCCTACAAAATGAGAAGACACTTAATAAACTGAAAAGTAGCAACATTCTTGGAACGATTTCTACATACAGGAGACCTTGTGCAGAAAGTGCAGTATATGTCCAGTATGAAAGAGAAATTCAAGTGCAATCCCCCTCTGATGAGTCAAGAAGCAATATCTCCGGAATGGTACTAATTTCCACAACAAATATGATCGTCGCTGACAACGACAATAACAAAATTAAAATAATAAATATAGACGAAGGAACGCTGGTATCAGAGATGATCCTGTCTACATCACCACAAGATGTTATTAAACTTCCACAAAATAAATTTGCTGTTGCATTACTTGCTGAAAAGTATATCCAGATAGTGTCTTACACTGATACAAGTTTGTCTTTAGATCGTCGTATAGATGTCGGAGAATCGTGTTATTGTGTAGCATATTGTCAGGACAAGCTAGTAGTGGGCTGTAATTGTAATCCAGGAAAGCTGGTTATTCTGGATTTAGACGGAAATATGATACAGGTGTTTGATACTCCTGGCTTGTTTAAGGGGCCCGAAAAGATTGTTATCAGCAGTGATGAGAAGTTCATCTATGTATCTGATTTTTACTATCAGCATAGTAGAGTTGTAAAAGTAGACTGGCAAGGTAAATGTGTACAAAGATTCGAGGATCAAGAATATAAATATCCTGAAGGAATACAAGAGTTGGATGATGGTACGTTGTTAGTATGCTGCAGAAGCAGTAGCAATATTGTAAGATTGTTGAGCAGCTTCAAGAAATGTGAAATTGTAGGCATTGAGAAAACAGACATTTTAATAATCCAGTGGCTGTATATTACAATGATAGAACTCATAAACTGTACATTAGTTGTTCATCTGAAAAAAATATATATTCTCGTGATATAATCAAGATATTTAGTGTAAAATGGACTTAGAGATATGTTACCACTTGTGGTGTAATCTAGTACACTTAACAAAACTTATAACTGTGCAGTTTTTAAATGTGAATAATTTTTTCAATACTTGACATTTTTTACCCAAATTTTGTAATTCATCGTTTGAATTGTTTATTTTTACAATGCTATATTCAAAAATAACAGTTATTTTTGTTGTGTGCGTTCATCCGTGACATGACACAAACAACAAAGTGAACGTGAGGATGACAGGTTGGTGCTAAATGAGGTTATTATTGACCATCAAGGATTCTATTAAAATAAAGACATCCGAAAATCAAAACTAAATTGCAGATTTTTTGCAATTGAAAGAAAAATGGCCGTCTAGAAGTTTTACGCAAGGAAATTTGCATTTCGGGCGCCCATTTTGAAAATAAATTTGCATAATATTTTCTCAAATAAACATATTGACTAAGATTTTACTTTAAAACTAAAAACAAACTTTCTTGGTACTTTCATATTAATGAAAATATCGTGTTTGCATTGCTTTTAGTAACTGGGTACAACGCGTTACGGAGATCGACATAAACCAGTCTTTACTGAAATTCAATAAAGCAAATATTAAAATCACAGTGACATAATGCCCTGGAATTCATTGTAGTATTATACCCTATCAGTGATCCTATGTTTTATGTTTGTATTTTAGTGAAATCAAGAGATCTAGACCTTCTTGCACCCATTATAAATACGCAATTTATAGAAATGTGAAATTCGGGTTTCGCGCAATCTTGCACACATCGCTATTTCTCAGTAAATACGAATCGCCCTGACATAATAATCGGTACCCATCATTGCACATATCTGTACTATACTTGGTTAGAATTTTAGAGACCTATGATTATTAGTATCTGAGAAAATTTGATTTTTATACGTGCACAGTTATAAGATTTGTTAAGTGTATTTATAGAAGACAATAAATTATAAGAAACGCTAGTGTATCCATTTCATTTACTGTAAAGGGAGAACTATCTCTCTGAAAGTATGCTGACAGTGACATTTGTGTAATATATTGTATCATATCATTTTGCCAATAAATATTTTAATTAACCACAAATTATCTTTGAATTGATAAAAAGCCCAGCAGTTAAATCATCGAAGACATCCTGGTTACTTTTGAGATAAATAATCAGTAGAGTTTCTATTTGCTGGTATTCATGTATATTATTGTATTAGGTGAAACATCATTCAAATGGAACATCTAGGAAAAGTGTAAATGTGATAGAGAATAATGATTATTTGATCACTTTTTATGTTCGACATGGCATTGTTATATCCAACAGGACTGCTTTGTTATGAACAAACCTGCAAAATACAATTTAAAACCTTTTAAGAAAATGAATGCCCGTACAAGAAGTTTGTCTAAAATATACATATAACCAAATACAAATTGTGAAACTTAAGCGTGTCTGAAATGTTGGTTCTGCACACAGTCTTATAAGATGTAAAAAGATGTAAATGTAACACATATGACACGATTTTCATCACCTTATTATAGGGTCTATATGCAAAATTATCCCGCAAACGTTTTGTGGTCAATCTTACCTTGAACATCAACAAATAGAAGTCATATACTGTTAATGACAAACCTATTCATCAAATATAAAGGTTTGGAAACCAAGTGAGTTATTTGATTGAAAGAACTATGATCCTCATATTTTGAAATTTTGAGACAAACAAATGAGAGAAAAAAATCGTTTGTTTTTCCCAAACATTCATGTTTGCTTTTCCCTATTTAAATGTTCGGTGGTGTTTCGAATAAAATTCCATGCCATACTTAAAACGTCATTTAGACAACAAATACCACAAAAACACAAATATCAGTATTTATCCTACAACGTGCATGAGCTTTTTAGCTCACCTGTCACAAAGTGACAGGGTGAGCTTTTGTGATCGCTTTTCGTCCGGCGTCCGTCCGTCCGTCCGTCCGTCGTCCGTCGTCCGTCCCTAAACTTTTACTTTAAATGACATCTCCTCATAAACCACTAAGCCAATTTCATCCAAACTTCACAGGAATGTTCCTTTGGTGGTCACCTTCAAAAATTGTTCAAAGAATTTAATTCCATGCAGAACTCTGGTTGCCATGGCAACCGAAAGAAAAAACTTTAAATATCTTCTTTTAAGAAACCATAAGAGCTAGAGCTTAGATATTTGGCATGAAACATCTTCTAGTGAGTGTCTACCAAGTTTGTTGAAATAAAAGCGCTGGGGTCAAAATTGGCCCCGCCCCGGGGGGTCATTGATTTTCCCTATATGCATATAGTAAAAACTTAAAAAATCTTCTTTTAAAGAACCCAAAGAGCTAGAGCTAAGATATTTAGCATGAAACATGTTTTAATGGGTGTCTACCAAGTTTCTTCAAATAAAAGCCCTGGGGTCAAAATTGGCTCCGCCCCGGGGGGTCATTGATTTTCCCTATATGCATATAGTAAAAACTTAAAAAATCTTCTTTTAAAGAACCCAAAGAGCTAGAGCTAAGATATTTAGCATGAAACATGTTCTAATAGGTGTCTACCAAGTTTGTTCAAATAAAAGCCCTGGGGTCAAAATTGGCCCCGCCCCAGGGGGTCATTGATTTTCCCTATATGCATATAGTAAAAACTTAAAAAATCTTCTTTTAAAGAACCAAAAGAGTTAGAGCTAAGATATTTAGCATGAAACATGTTCTAATAAGTGTCTACCAAGTTTGTTCAAATAAAAGCCCTGGGGTCAAAATTGGCCCCGCCCCGGGGGGTCATTGATTTTCCCTATATGCATATAGTAAAAACTTAAAAAATCTTCTTTTAAAGAACTCAAAGAGCTAGAGCTAAGATATTTAGCATCAAACATGTTCTTATAGGTGTCTACCAAGTTTGTTCAAATAAAAGCCCTGGGGTCAAAATTGGCACCGCCCCGGGGGTCATTGATTTTCTTTGTATGTGTATAGCAAAAACTTAAAATCTTCTTTGAAAAAACCCAAATAGCTAGAGTTAAGATATTAAGCATGAAACATCTTCTAGTAAGTGTCTACAAAGTTTGTTCAAATAAAAGCCCTGGGGTCAAAACTGGCCCGGCCCCAGGGGTGTCATTGTTTTTAACTATATGTGTATAGTAAAAACTTAAAAAAAATCTTCTTTTAAAAAGCCCAATGAGCTAGAGCTTAGATGTTTAGCATGAAACATCTTCTTATGGGTGTCTACCAAGTTTGTGCAAATAAAAGCCCTTGGGTTAAATTGGCCCTGCAACGTTGGGGGGGGGGGGGTGGTTGGGGGGGATCAAGTTTGTTTAAATAAAAGCCCTTGGGTCAAAATTAAAGACTTTTAAGTCACCTGTCACAAAGTGATGAGTTGAGCTTTTGTGATCTAAATTCGTCTGGCATCAGTCTTAAACTACATCTCCTCATAAACAGTTAACCCAATTTCAACCAAACTGTCACCTTTGAAAATTGTTCAATAAATTGAATTCCGTGCAGAAGTCTAGTTGCCATGGCAATGGAAAGAACTAACTTTAAAAATTTTCTTTGGCTAGAGCCTTAATATTTGGTGTGTATTATTGTCTAGTGGTTCTCTACCAAAATTGTTCAAAGTATCCCACTTGGGTAAAAAATTATGACCCCGACACAGGATCACTGTTCTACATAGACTCATGTAAGAAAAAACTTCTCCAAATCCACTATGCCTATTTAAATATTAGGTGTGTATCATCCTGTAGTCTGTACAAAAGTTGTTGAAATTTTTCCCTTGGGTCAAAAATGTCACCACCCTGGGGGTCACTAGTTTTATTACATAATGTTATATAGTAAATCTTTAAAAATCTTCTTGTCTGATAATGTAGCTTAGGCGTAGTGCTTAGATACTTGGTATAAATCATTATCTATTAGTCCTCTACTGACCTCTAATTATACCCTCACAAACAAAGTTGGGGGGGGGGGCATATAGGAGTCCTTGAACGCATGATATGGAATTTCTAGATTAATCACTAAATCCGCTAGATGGATATTCATCAACTTTGGTTTGAAGTATTCTTGCATTTTGTTCTTGCAATTCGTTTAATTTCATAATTTTGTTTGGATCCCTTTAGGGGCTGCCATAGCTAAAAATAGTAAATGAAAATTATTCTTGTAAATTTCTAGATAGATATTCACTAAATGATATATATGTTATTTGCTCTCTTTTGTTTCCATATTTGCATATTGATGGGACAGTACAGAGATACTGAATGGCTTACATATTAGTGCATAATCCAATTAACGAGTTGAAAAGAAGTGACCAACCTCACCAAAAATGTGCCATTGATGAAAACCAGTTTTCATAATTATAAATTTCATTTAAATAATCATAAAATCATTCTTACATGATAAGATGATATTTACTCATTTCATGCTTAGTTGATCAGATTTGATCCTAAAATATTCATCAGTGAGTTAAGAGGGTCTCTTACAATGGAAATGTAACCACCTGGCTGATCAGTGATGCTTGTGCTTATATTGTCTTTCTTACACCATTTACTTTTTGATTCAATTGAAAATGTAAAATAAAAGAAATATTCATTATTTTTGCACATATTTTAGTATTAAAAGAGTTTTACAAACATGTAGGAAGGTGATTGAAAGAACAATTGTGATAGATATTATTTAAATAAAGTTTAACAGAACATAAATTGTATATCTAAAATAAGTATCTTGTGTGTCTTCTGTACCAGGTAGGTGTAATATATTATATTTTTCATAGTATCGTCCCATTGGACACAAACATTTATAGAAGAGACTATTTGAAAGATAACCGTAGATAAACAATATTTATTGACAAGACTTTTTGTGAAATAACATTGTGATATATAACAGAGACAACATATTTGTGATTGTGCATTGTGCTTGTGATATGTGATACATTGTGACACTTATAGTGCTAGTGACATTTAATACCTTGTGACATAGTGACATTTAATACCTTGTGACATAAGGTTGTGACACTCTAGTGTTTCTGAAATTACAAAGTGCTTCTGCCACATCGTTGTTTCATTGGAAACTGTTAGAACTGCTCCAGTGGTAGCTTTCCAGCATAGGAAAGGTATGTCTTTGCTAAAATTAATGGGTAAAACAGTAGTAATGAGTTTCAAGGCTGAGTTTGCTTGTTCTTAAAAAGAAAAAAAGTCAAGATAAAATTAGCTTTAGACTATTTTATTGATCCTGTTAATTAATTCCAATTTTATTAATATCAGCTTTATCAGTGTAAGCAAATGTGAATTAAAGCAGCTTAAATCGGGATTTTTAAGCAAATGCCAAATTTTGACAATATCTTTGTAAACTCATTCTGTTAACATGAAAATATGGTTTTTGTGCCTGAACTTTTCTGATTGCAAAACAAAAAATTTCATGACCTAAACATGTTTTTATGTTGTAAAATCTGTAACAAAGAGCTGTATCTCATCTCTTGCTTATTTATCATTTCAGTTAGACATGCCACTCAGTAAAGCATGGAAGAAGGCAAAGGCCAGGAGGGCAATATTGGTAACGAGGGAGCAGACGTTGGCAGAAGATCCTGATGTAGTCCCTGTCATAAGTCCCGTCATTATTCCGGCAGACAGGGCCCCATCAGCACCTGTCATAGGTCCGGTCATCGTGCCGGCAGACATGGTCGCTGGGGCAACTGATGTAGGTCCAGTCAATTTGACGGCATTCAGAGCCCAAAAAGCACCTGATATAAGTCTGGTCAGTGCACGAGCTTTCAGGGCGCTTGCAAGTCCGTCCATCAGTACGGCAAACACAAAACAAAACTCAAACAAAACAAATGCTATATATTCCGAAATGGAACAAATATTATCTCAAAACTCAAATTTGAATCAAAGAATATGCAATACTTCTTCTGCAATCGAAAAAGAACAAAGCAAACTTGTGAATAAGTCTTATGAGTCATATTGCACTGGTATGCCCTTCAGCTGCTTGTCGTTAGTATTTGGTTCTTTCAGTCAAGCAAATAATAGATTTTCTATTCAAACTAGAGGTAGTCAATGTACTATTAACTCATTATGTGCTTTGATATATTCAAAATATTCTGATTTGATAACAACAGAAAATATTGATGAGGTCTTAAACATTGGAGACGAGCTGTACAGGAATGTTGTTAATAATTTAAAACAACTTGGTAGATTTAAGCATCGATTGTTAAGTCTTGATGAAATGCCTGATCAAGTGAATGTTTTGTCCAAAGTTGTACAAATAAGAAAAGGAAACATTGTATCAGGATTGACTATTCAGCATTTCGGAGATACAGACTTGCCAACTTTACATCAAGCCTTGTATGCAACATTTCAAAGAGCAAACCATGCATTGGTCATGATTGGATCAATTTGTTCTGCGGTGTTTCTTAAAGATGAAGAGTTTTGGCTGTTTGATTCACATTCACATGGAGAATATGGACTGTCAGATGTTGATGGAAAGTCTGTATTGATGTCATTTCATAAACTTGAAAACCTTGTCACATTTATGTATGCTATGTATGAAAGTGCAAATATTGATATAATGAGCCAATATGAAATATTGCCTTTAAACTTTAATGTAGTTCAATGCACTTCACAATACCATAATATGTACATTAACAATCAGCAGAAAATAACTGATATCAGCAAAACTGATGCTGATGATGTTTGGCAAACAGTTTCTTACAAAAAGCAAAAGAAATCCACTAACTTTTCTGTCATGCCAAGAGATGAACAATTATGTGAAGTAGTTAAAAAAAACATTAAGCAACAGTCTATTGACCATAAAGTAAAAGAAAGGACATATAGCTATCCTGCAGTTGGGCTTAAGACAAAAGTAAAAAATGATACAATATTGATTGGGAAGTACTTTAAACACCAATACCAAAAACAGCAACAGAAGAATAAAGAAGGAGAAAGTGATAGAAAAGCCTACATGAGACTGTACATGCAAAAGCGAAGGCAAAGTGATCAATTCAAAGTAAAAGATAAAGAATTCACTTTAAAGTCAAAGCGAAAAGCAAGGTCAGACGAAGCATTCAAACAAAAAGAAATTCAGATACAAAATAAATCTAAAAAAAAGGCAAGGTCAGATCCACTTATTCTAGAGCAAGAGAAAATAGCTAAACAAGAATCTCGAAAATGTCCCAAATACAAGCATAAAGAATTGCAAATACAAAATAAATCCAAACAAAAGGCAAGGTCAGATCCACTTATTTTAGAGCAAGAGAAAAAAGCTAAACAGGAATCTCGAAAATGTCCAGAATACAAGCATAAAGAAATGCAAATACAAAATAAATCCAAACAAAAGGCACGGACAGATAAAGCATTTAAACAAAAAGAAATACAGGTTCAAAATAAGTCCAAAAAAAAGGCACGGTCAGATCCACTTATTTTAGAGCAAGAGAAAATAGCTAAACAGGAATCTCGAAAATGTCCAGAATACAAGCATAAAGAAATGCAAATACAAAATAAATCCAAACAAAAGGCACGGACAGATGAAGCATTTAAACAAAAAGAAATACAGGTTCAAAATAAGTCCAAAAAAAAGGCACGGACAGATGAAGCATTTAAACAAAAAGAAATACAGGTTCAAAATAAGTCCAAAAAAAAGGCACGGTCAGATGAAGCATTTAAACAAAAAGAAATACAGGTTCAAAATAAGTCCAAACGAAAGGCACGGACAGATGAAGCATTTAAACAAAAAGAAACTGATGTACAGAATAAATCAAAACGAAAGGCAAGATTAAATCCATATACATTAGAAAAAGAAAGAGTTGCTAAGCAACAGCGGAGATTAGATGAAAGAAACAAAAGCAAAGAAAAAATACTAGATTGTAAAAGAAAATCTGAAAAACGTAAAAATCCATTATTTTCAGAAGCAGAAAAGGTAACTGCAAAACGAAAAAAAAGTGGTAATGATATAGAAGAGTGTATTGCGAAATTCCATCAAAACATACAAGAAGGTCCCATCTATGTTTGTAGTTCATGCCACCAGACGTGGTTTAAGGAATCTGTATCAGAGGTCCTTACTTTTACTTGTAAAGACAAAAATAAGTACATAACTGGTCTTAAGTCAGTAGCTGAAAAAGAATGGATATGTGTTACATGTAAGCATAATATTAAAAAGGGGACATTACCTAAATTGTCAGTTTTGAATGGAATGGAATGGCCAACAAAACCAAAAGAATTGGAACTGTTTCCTCTTGAAGAACGCTTAATAGCATTACGTATTCCATTTATGCAAATTAGAGAACTACCAAGGGGGCGTCAGTTATCTATAAAAGGGAATGTTGTGAATGTTCCAGTTGATATCCAACCAGTTGTTAACACTCTACCAAGACCCATGAATGAAAACATTACTGTAGCTGTGAAATTAAAAAAAAAGATGTCTTTTCAGTCATGTGCATTTTCTGAAAATGTTCGGCCACTTCGAGTACTTATTGCTTTACATTGGTTGATGAACAAAAGCAATCTTTATAAAAATGCAAATATTGACATTGATGAGCAGTGGATAAAGGATGTTACAGAAAACAGTAATGAAGTCATAAATGAATTTTTCGAGTCAAAAGTAACATCTGAAATCGTGCCAGAGTGTGACACTGATAACAATGTAGATGCATTGAATAATTCTCGTTGTTCGAGTGATAATGCCTCACATGTATTGCACAAATATTTTGAGGAAAATATTAAGCTATGTAAAACACTGGGCACTGTTGACTTTGAAGACTGTGTTGGTGAAGTTATTGACTGTGCAAAAGTAAAGAATGCTGAAAATAAAAGTTCTCATTCAGCACTAGAAGATTTGTATGACTCTGATGCTGAAGAAGTTACTAATGAAAATGTTGGAAATATTGACACTCTTTTAGATGATGCAGATATTGAAAACAGACATGCTACTTTTACATTTGCACCTGGTGAGGGTCAGCGACCACTTAGTATTTTTCAAGATAAAGATTCAGAGTATCTGTGTTTCCCTAGCATATTTTGCGGTCAAAGGCGAATTGATAATGAACACAGAAAAGTACCAGTTAATTATAGTGACATTGCTAAGTGGGAACTTCGAAGTCAAGATAGACGTGCAGCAAACAGTGTGCCTAACATATTTTTTAAGTTAAAAAAAATACAGATGAAGCAATTAAATGACAAGTCAAATTTAGCTGTTAGAAGAATTCAGACTGGTACAAACAAATTAACTGCTGCCCAGGCAAGAAATGGGGAATGCATGGATACAATTGTAAAGAATGATCAAGGTTACTATTTGTTCAAACAGCTGAGAAACAGTCCAGCTTACTTAGAATCCAGAAAGAAAGATGTTTATGCAATGCTAAGACAGTTAGGTATACCAACTTGGTTTATGTCCTTGTCTTCTGCTGATACCAGATGGACAGATCTTCTTAAAATCCTTGCAAATCTAAATCAAAAAGATAAGTACAGCGATGAACAAATAGAAAACCTAACTTGGGAGCAAAAGATAAAAATGATTCAGTCAGATCCAGTTACTTGTTCAAGGTTTTTTGACCATAGAGTTCAAGAGTTTATAAATACTGTTCTTAAAAGTGATCATAATCCATTAGGTAAAGTGACAGATTATTTTTATAGAGTTGAATTCCAACAACGTGGATCTCCGCATATTCATATGATTGTGTGGGTAAAAAGTGCTCCAAAATTAAATGTAACCTCAAATGAAGAGATAGCAGCATATGTGGACCAGTACTTAAAATGTTCAATTAACAATGAATTTGTGGGGGCATTGGTAGACATCCAAATCCACAAACATTCAAGAACGTGTAGAAAAAAACAAGATCGAATATGCCGATTTGGTTATCCATTACCACCTCTGCCAAAAACAATGGTGTTATTTCCTCTTGAAAATGACATGGATAAATATCTCAAACAGTATGAAAAAATCCAGAAAAAAATGAATGATCAGAAAGATGGATACAATATGTCTTTTGAGAAATTTTTGTCAGATATTGCACAGATGAATGAGGATGATTATATCAAATGCATTAGAAGCTCATTAAACTCTCCCAAGGTGTTTTTGAAAAGAAATCCAAATGAGATAGGTGTAAATTTATACAATGATGTAGTATTGAAAGCATGGAAAGCAAATACTGACATACAATTTGTCTTGGATCCATATGCTTGTGCCATGTATATTGTTTCATATATAAGTAAATCCCAACGTGGTATGAGTAATCTTATGTATGCTGCTGCAAAGGAAGCAAGAAATGTCAACCTAGATATAAAAAGGCAAGTAAGACACATTGGAAATATGTTTTCAAACAGTGTTGAAGTGAGTGCACAGGAAGCAGTCTATCTAGTTTTGCAAATGCCCTTGACCAAAAGTACAAGAGACGTTGTATTTATAAATACTTCTGTACCAAACCAAAGAGTACAATTGTTAAAGTCAAAGTCTGCTCTTGATGAGTTGCCTGCAGACTCAACTGATATCATGTCAGATAACATCATAAAAAGATATTCAAAACGTCCAAAGGCTTTAGATAACTATTGCTTAGCTGATTATGTGTCACAGTTAGAAGTGATTTACCCAGATGATAAGGAAGATAGAAGTAATTCAGAACAAAATGATGATGAGAAACATGATGAAATATCAGGAGATGAATATTTTGATGATTGCCAAAACATTTGCGTACTGAAAAGTGGTATAAAAATCAGAAGACGCCGTAATTCAAAAATCATAAGGTATGTAAGATTTAATCGTAAAACAGATGAAGAAAACTATTATAGAGAAAAACTACTTCTCTTTTATCCCTGGAGAAATGAAGAGAGAGATTTACTTGGACACTTTGCAACACACAAAGAAAAGTATGAATCAGTCCAAAATGCTGTAAATGAAAAATGTGCATGTTATGAACATCATGTTGATGAGTTAGAATTAGCAAGAAATATGGCTGAAGAAGAATACAATGCATATGATGAAATTGCTCCTGGAACTCAGCAAGAAGAAGCAGAAACTGCTGAAGAAGAACCAGTAGAGTCAGAAACATTTATCTATTTCAATCCAGATAGAGTAAGTGAACAAAGAGAATATGACATTGGCATAGAAATTGGTTGTTCCATTTCATCTGCACAAATAAGTTCTAATGAAAATATTTTATCAGATGAAGAGTACAGAGCTCTTCTGCGTTCGTTGAACTCAAAACAGAAAGAGTTTTACAATCATGTTGTTCACTGGATAAAAACTAAAGATGCACCTTTATATACATTTCTTTCTGGTGGTGCTGGTGTTGGTAAAAGTGTTGTTATAAGAGCATTGTATCAAACACTATATAGAATGCTTAATTTGAAAGAAGGAGGAAACTCTGATGATGTAAGGGTGCTCTTGTGTGCATATACTGGAAAAGCGGCTTTCAATATAAATGGCTCTACTATTTCGTCCGCATTTAAGCAGAAGTACAAACAGTCTGATCAAACATTAACATGTGACAGCTTGAACACATTCAGATCCAAATATCGAGATTTATCTGTTGTCATAATTGATGAAATTTCAATGGTTAGTAATACTATGATGAGCTTCATAAATCAGAGACTGCAAGAATTAAAAGGCACTCGCAAACCATTTGGAGGTGTAAGCATTATCGCAGTGGGAGATTTATTCCAGTTAAAACCTGTAAATGGTGATTGGATATTTAATGATTTAAGTCATGATGCTGCATCTTTGTCCATGAACTTATGGAAAGAACTGTTTCTTATATACGAGTTATCAGAAGTAATGAGACAAAAGGATGATTTACCATTTGCAGACTTATTAAACAGGCTGAGAATTAACTCACTGACAACAGAAGATAAAATGGTTATTAAAGGTTGTGAAGTTGAATCCAGTGCTAAGAATTATCAATTAAACTCCCCACATCTATTTGCTGAAAACTATTACATGCATATTTTCAATGATACACTGCTAAACAGTTCAAACAATCAAAAAGTGTCCATTCTTTGTCATGATTCTGTTGTTTCACCAAAATTATCAAAGGATAAACAAGAAGAGGCTATCAAAAGATTGCCCACTGATCCAAACAGAACTGCTAATCTTCATTGTTCATTGGATATTGTTATAGGGATGTTGTATGATTTAACTGTCAATACAAATACTGAAGATGGCCTTGCAAATGGTGCGTCATGTGTTGTAAAGTTCATAGAGTATAAACTGAAGGAAACACAACGTCCTAGTATCATATGGGTTCAATTTGTGGATTTGAAAGCTGGTTGTGGAACTAGATTAAAATATAAAAGTCGAGGCTTTTATCATGAACAAATAAATGAAAATTGGACACCAACATTTGATATCACAAGGACCTTTACATATAACAAAAAAACTTTTGAAAGGATCCAGTTTCCATTACAACCTTCTGCTGGGAGATCAGTTCATAGAGCACAAGGAACAACACTTGATAGTGTCGTGATTGACTTATCCCAAAGAAAAACACGAAAAGTTCCTCACCTTCATTATGTTGCATTAAGTAGAGTACGGTCTTTAGAAAAGCTTCAAATTCTCAATTTTAATGAGCAGGCTTTACAAGTTGATGAAAAAGTTAAAACAGAAATGGAGAGATTGCTTAAAGATGCTTCTCTAGAATTGTGTTATGTTCCCTTGGAATCTATACATTTATTTTCAAAAATGGATTTTAAAATCGCATTCAACAATTGTAGGTCATTAAACAAGCATTTCATTGATGTGAAACATGATCAAGGATTGTTGTCTTGTGATATTATTGGATTGGCAGAAACTAGATTACATGAAAATGATAATGATACTTCTTATCAGATACAGGGATACCATTTAATACGCAATGACCAGTGTACTGCATCAACATCTGAAAGACCTCCACATGGGTTACTTATTTATGTCAAAGCTGATGTATTAGTAAAATCTGCAGACCGCTTTAGCTCCCAAAATTTTGAATTTGTTCTTCTGAATGTTGCAAGAGAATTAAGTGAAATGCAAGTTGTAGTATTGTATAAATCACCAAAAATGTCAGATTCTGCTTTTCGCACTATGCTGACAGAGAAACTCTTTCCACATTTGGTACCTCATAAGCCTTTAGTTATTCTGGGTGATTTTAATATTGATGTTTTAAATTGTCATAGGGGTGTTTTGCAGTATTTGTATGATAAGCTTAACTGTAAATTACATCTTAATGAACCTACAACTGATAATCTATCAGCATTAGACTTGATAATAACAAATATTGATGCCACTGTGGGTACAGTAGAAACTTACTGGTCAGATCACAAAATTATCTACTGTTGTACAGAAAGAATCTCTACACAATAAAATATGGTGCTAACCCAAAAAACAGCCATTGCTTTACTTACCAGCTCTTCTTAAAAATTTCACCATTTTACAGATTTCTCTTTCAGATATCTTTGTCACTCAGACTGTATTCAACCTAACACTGTAATTTCAAGTCTTCGTATAAATAATAAAAAAAAATGTTGATTTACTTGTAGTCTTTGTCATTGTCTTACACTTGTACACAGTGACATTGGTCACAAAATATTGTGACATAGATTATTATGATGTTATTGACGCATTTAACCATTTGTCAACATATTATGTCAACAAAAACTAGTGCAGATTTCAAACTAAGTTAAATAGGTTCAGAAACTAAGTCACCCGATCAGAGCTTTGGGAAACCTTTGTAAAACTGAGATCACCTTTTACCCAGTTTAATTGAAAGCCTTCACAAACTCTAAAATACAGCCATTCACCCATGCCTCAGGTGAGCGACCCAGGGCCCAGGGCCTTGAATAACAGAATATTTCAAAACAAAACTAAAAATTGCGTTTCCTACTAGAAATTTGTAACCAGAACAATTATTCTGTACACAGGGAAAATTTTGCCACAACATATCATTAGGCAGAAAAGAATATGTCTGCTTAATACTGCTTCAGATAAATCAGTCTCATTTCATTCACAATCTTTAAAGCTTATTTTACCAAATTGAATATAGAATAAATATTTTTTTAGTGTTTCAATTTCATTTTTTACACATCTTTTAAAAAGTATACTATATTCAAAGTTAATGAAAAGTAAACTAAAAGAATCAAAAGTGCATTTGCAAACATTTCTCATACAAGCTTTTTAGTCAAAGAACATTTGAAGGTGAATACATAAGGCAGAGATTTTCTAAAATACATTCAACTTTCAAATATATTCATATAAATTAAAGTCCAGAGCTACGTTTAATAGAACGTTCTAAGCGTATTCTAAGTCTCCGGACATAAAACCAACGTAAGGACTATTTTCTGTAAATTCAATTAAAACAAATCTGGACAAAAACATATTTTTGAACAATTACCACCTATAGGTATGTAAAGACCTACATATATACGAGGGTTGTTAAAAAGTTTTACTGTTCACATTTTTTTTATTTCCATACACAATTTTACAAAGTTTAACTGTTCACATTTTTTCATTTCGTACACACTTTTACAGAGACAAATATCGGAACATGTTCTCTATATTCAGTGAAAAAGTCAATACAACATGTTTACAATTAACGATTCTGCAAAAATTTCAAGGGTTACGCGACCTGGCGCAGGTAATACAATAAGTGACGCTCATGACGTCGTAAAATAAATAGAGGATATCTTGAATGAGTGTAGGTTTAATACTGAATTTATTGGACGAGTGGAATAAAAAAACATATTATGCAAGCCTCTGGAGAGCATAATATTGTTTTATTCAACGAGTTCAATAAATTTAGTATTAAATCTATACGAATATAATATTCTATTTATCACATATTTAAAAAGAGACAGTTAACAGCTAAAATGAGTCATTTTTCATTGACGCGTCTATAGTGTAACGCTAACATTAGCGCGCTTTAACGCTATGTTTATATATAGCGCAAATGACGTCAGGTCAAAGTGTTATTATACTAGTGTAATATCGTTTTTATTACATAGAGGATATTGAATGAGTGTAAGTTTAATACTGAATTTATTGAACTCGTTGAATAAAATAATATTATGCTCGCCAGAGGCTTGCATAATATAATTTTATTCAACGAGTTCAATAAATTTAGTAATGAACTTACACAAATTTTATATTCTATTTATCACATACATAAAATAAAGACCATTTGAAGTGATAAAGAAACATTTTTCATTGACACGCCCATAGTATAACGCTTACATTTAGCACGTCTACGTTATGTTTATATTACCCAAATGACGTCACATCAAAATATATGCACGACCATGCAATACCGTTTTTACGGAGTCGCAAAATCGGCACGGGTTTGTGATAAATGACTTTATTACACTCCTGCGCCGCGGTTTATGTGATAAATACATGATATAACAAGCGTCATTCTTTCTGAAAGTCTTCTTTATAGTGCTCTAGGTGTCTGAAACGTTAAATGTTTGCAGGCCTCATTTGTGGAAATGAAGCGAGAAATAAAGCGATCACATTCTTATCTCAATTTCTGAAGAAAAAAAAAAGCCCGATAGCCGGCCACTCTTCGTTTTTTCTCGCATTGATTTAGTAATCTGGTAACAAAGGGGCCAATTGAAATGACATGAGCAAATTCAAGTGTGACTGTCACAAGGATGCTAGGGACCAAATTTGAAGTAAATCTGCCCAACAGTTTCAGAGAAGACACTTGTTGACGCAGGACGACGGAGCATCCTCCTTTGATACTAATAGCTCATCCTGAACTAATAAAGGCTGTATAAGCAAAACTGTTTAATTTTTTTTTCTACACAAGTGACCTTGATCCTAGGGACCCCTATCTTCATAAAAATTTAGAGGACCATGCAAGGTATCCACATACCAAATATGAAAGATATCATTAAATCAAGGTATCCACCTACCAAGTCTGAAAGATATCATTAAATAAATGAAGTAATTAGGAGAAATTAAGATAAATTCAACTTGCCAGAATAGGTTAACCTTAACTTGCCCTATTTTCAAAGTGATAAAAGGGGAAAAAACTGGGAAAATGGATGGCACAGTTATATAACTTGGCAATATCATATACTTTGTATTGATAAGTAAGTGTGGTAATTATGAAGCTATTAGTATAGATAGAACTTAAGATAAATCCAACTTGCCGTTTTTGGTTAACCAATTATTCATTTTCCAAGTGCTGAAAAGGGCAATAACTTGGTAAAAATAGAAGCAATAGTTATGTAACTTGCCAAGATGATGTACATTGTGTTGATAAGTGTGTGAAGTGTGTGAAAAATCCAACTTGCTTTAGGTTAACCTCGTACGGACAGACGGTTCAATTACTATATGGGGGGGGCATAAAAAATAAGCAATACATAATAATCATGCCATTGTGGATAACTTTATTACAAGAATTTTTTTTACTAAAGTTACGATGTTCATTTTTATTGTTATTGCATATATGCTGTGCCTAAATATAACATTATTAAACATTTCATATATTTTCAAAACATAGATATATGTTACAATACAATGTGTACAACTCTTTTAGAATATTACATTAGAAATAAGGAATTTTGATTTTTCCCCCTTTAAATACCATGATTTTTCTTAATAATTGGTGAATAAACAGTAACTATTATTTTCCAATTGGTACTTTAACATAATGCAATGTACACAACTTTTAGATATGTCAATTATTATTCAACCATCATTTTTTGTACTTCTCTATTAACACTGCTATTGTTATTTTTTGCAAATAAAGTTCAGAAAGTTTCTGGATTACTCTGCATCAAGAGTCTTAGTTTCTTCTCGAACAAATCACTTTCCCTTCTGCTGGACCTCAAATTTTCCTTCAAGTTTTTAGCGTCTTCACTCAAAGTGGGTTCTTTTATATACATCATAACTCGGTCGTTGTCGTAGATCTCTGATAATCTTTGTCGTCTCTTCTTTCCTGGTAGGACAGACAACTCTTGTAAACCAATATCGGACTTTCTACGGTTAGGAGGTAAGGGTAGTCTCCCTTCTGATTGGGAAGCAAATATAGATGAAATGTCATTTTGTGATTGGTTGAAATAAGAAGTTGCATCAAAACTAAGTCTTTTTTGATTGGCTGAAGGATCAAAACTAAATCGTCTCTCATTTGACGATGAAAAGAAGTTTCCTGAACCGAAAGATTCATTCCGACTTTCAAAAACAGAAAAGGACGCGCTTCCAGTTACGGAAGTACTTCCTGTAAGGGAAGAATCTAACTCGGGATCTATGTCTTTCAGTGCATTTTCCAAATATTTCTGGAAATGATCCGAGTGTCTTCTCTCAGACTTCAGAGACTTGGTCAATGTGCCTGATGTTTTCTTGGTGCCCATGGTAACTACGGAAACATTGGCGAGATCTTCTGTTATAGATACCTCCGCCTTAGTCTCCAATTGTTTCCTTTCTTCTTGAACCTTAAATACTGCATTCTGAATAGTATCTTCAAGACTGGGTGATTCTGAATTGATGAAAAGTGAAATAAGTAAAAAAGTAACTTTCCTAATTATGAATTTAATTAGTTAGTTTATCATAAAGTATATCATACAAACAACATTTTCCTTTGAACAATCTCTCAAATAACAATAAGATATTCATAATTACACAGTAAGAATATGAGAATAAATATCACATTAAAAGAATGTCTTTGTAGGCAAAAAAACCCACAACAATAACAACATTAATTACTTAAAAAAATTTAGTATTTCTATATATAAATTTATTGACAGTCAAGTCCACACAGAAGGTTACATAAAGTGCACTTGGTGCGCACTACATGTGCACCATTAGTGCACTTCAAAGTAATAATAAACATACCTAGTACACTGCTGTCAGCTTCTATATGTGTCCATGATGCTGGTGGAATAAATCCTTCCATTTCTTTTTTGATGTACGCAACTTTCAATTCATTTTTCTCCTGTGTAAATAAAAACAACAACAATAATGGTTATTGAAATTTGGTTTAGTGTAGAACTTAGCTTCTTTATTTTAAGAAAGAATCATGTAAGCTATTGGTGTGTAAAAATATAGTAGTTATTAACGTATTATAAAAGAAGAAAGAGTGTGGGCTATTTTTTTATCTTCTTAGTTTTATGAATTTTGTACAGTATACAAGAGCTGTCGGTAGGACAGCAACGCTCGACTATTCTTAGTGCTTGATAGTAAAAAAAAATGCTTAATACAGTTACCTCATCCTGTTTGCAGGTTGGGGTAATGATGGTGAACAAGTATGCAAAGTTTCAAAGCCATATGTCAATGGACTTTGAAAATATTTGAACTATTACAAAAACTTTAACGTAAATTCTAAGTCGAAAAAGGGGCATAATTCTGTCAAAATGCTTGACAGAGTTACCTCCTCCTGTCTACAGGTTGGGGTCATGATGGTGAACAAGTGTGCAAAGTTTCAAAGCCTTATGTCAATGGACTTTGAAAATATTTGAACTATTACAAAAACTTTAACATAAGTGGTTACGCCGACGCTCGGGTGACTACAATAGCTCTACTTATTCTTATCGAATAGTCGAGCTAAAAATGTTTGAATAAGTAACATTGTTTTTAGTTGGTCAGATAGTACCACATACAGTAAAATCAGTTAACGATTGGTTTCTAATAATAGATGGTTAACTTTGGTGCCATTGTTTATGACTTAGTTTGTTTTGATAAATAGCCCCCAAGTACATATTACTTACTATTGACCATCAATCGCAACACGGAGAAATTGGTAGTCATTTAATAAAAGGATCTTATGATTATATCGTGTTTATATTATTCTATGCAAAATAATTTGTATTGTTATAATGAAGTTAGATAAAACATGCATGATATGTTATACCAAATTTGGGGAAATTATAATTGAACTTTTCTTCATTTGGAGTTAATAATTATCTTTAAAACGAGGCCATTTACATTACTAGTTCAAATATCATAGCACGCATGCCAGGTACCTGTGGATTTTGTGAATCCGGATCGATCAGATCTACACTGTCTAGTTTATAATCTATACAAAGGGAGATAACTGTACTCCATGGAACATTGTAGAATGTCGGCTGACAATCAGACTCTCCAAACTGGAAATAACACGCCTCCGCAAAGTCAACTTCTAATTTATGTATCAAATTCTTCAATCTGTAAAGTAAAACGTTTTTTCTCTAGTATTTCATAAAATCTTTGTGTGTTGTCATAGTTACACAAAGCTGTGTTCTATGCATGAATATAAGTCCATAGTTACACAAAGCTGTGTTCTATGCATGAATATAAGTCATTAGATATTCCTTTAAACATTCTTTAGTTACATTATTCTGTATAATCCAAACAGATAAACTATAAAATAACTAAAAGTATGTCTAACCCTAAGCAATTCTGAATCTGTGAGAATTATATTCCTGTATTTAAATAGGAAATGTATTTCATTTTGTTTAAGAAAGCTTTCAAAAGTAGCGGCCTGGCTGAGTGGTTAACACGTCAAACTAGCAATCTAAGGATTGCTGGCCTTATGGGTTCAAACCCCATCTCTGCAAGTTCTTGGCTCTTTGAGCATGAAACTTTGCATTCAATGCTCAGTACTGGTTGGTTCCAGGAATGGTTGAAGATTGTGTATAAGGTTATATGTCTAAACTATCAAAATATCACTGATATATGCCTTGTTCCAAGCTCTCATTCATGACTTTATTATCATATTAGCATATCAAAATATCTAAGCTGGAAAAAAATCCTATACGATTTGTAGAGTTTAATAACATTATAACATAAAGAGCAAAAAATATTTTTGTGCGGATAATTATAAAGTATAAGTACTTTATGATGAAATTTCTATTCATAAATAATAAGCACTTTTCTTGTAATTTTGTTTCAAATTCATGAAAAAGGTTCACAGCAATTTTTCAGTAATTTGCTGTAAATTATGTAATAAAACAATTACCTGGAGAACAATTTAATTCTGGCTCCACTATAATCTCTACCAGCAAATGATGACACAAATTTCCACAGATCTCTCTTTATTTCAAACCATTCATAATTATCTGGGTTTTCATATTCAAATTTCGGTAATCTAAGGGAGTCAACTATGTTGAACAAATATTCCAGATGATCTCCCTTGTTCCAGTGATTTGGAGGCAAATCTGTGAATAGAAAACAGTAAAGTTTGTTTTGGGTTTTAAGTCGCACTGACACAGTATAGGTCATATGGCTACGTTCCAGCTTTACTAGTGGAGGAAGACCTCAGGTGCCCTTCCGTGCATTATTTCAGGCACGAACGGGCACCTGAGTAGAACCATCGACGTTCCATAAGCTAGCTGGATAGCTTCCTCACATGAAAAGAGTAAATAATCTGATTTATAGGTAGCACATTATGTATTTTGTTGAATATATTAAAACAGCATAATTATTAGTGAATAAATTGTGAGATAAATATCTAGCCAGTAATAACCAATTTCTGGTGGAGTGACATTCTACTAACCCCTCATGATTCCTGAATCAGTAGTGAGAGACAAATGATTATTTGACAAAATCTTTGAGATCAATTATCATAGACAAATTTCTCCATACCCAATGATTGAACCCACAACCCATAGATGACCAATGTCCTTTGAGTATTGCTATAACCATAGTAACAAGAAATTTGAGGGAAGGATTAAACAAAATGTAAAATCTCTTGCTAATTTTTCATTAACATAATGTATGCAATTTTCTAATTATCACAAGATTTAAACAGACAGCTAGACAGATGGAAGAACAGTCCCCTCTTGTCTAAACATCAATAGAAGACTCTTACAATCATAGTACACATATACAAATTTTTGTTCACAAATCATTTGCCACATTTAGTGGTAAACAACATAATTTAGTAGAAAGTTTCCATTCACAGTGTTCTTATCATTAATTTATTTCATAATAGAGGCTCGGGTTATATTTCCAAACAACCATTTATATAGGGCCATTTAACCGGTAAAAAATCTCCGATAAAAGCTCTCTTCCCAATTGAAATTTTCTTCAAAATCATGCAGTTTTCCAAAAAATCTGAATCAAATTTGTTTTTTCTCTTCCCAAATCAGCAATTTTAGCGATAATGTTTCCCAAAATCAAGAGGCTCAGGCCTCTGCTTAATTAAGAGAGAAAAATCACTGAACTAATAATATTATATACCTGTCGTAAGATTACTGGTAAACTCAGCCACTGGCCAGGACACCTTGTATAATGTGTCAGATGTTAGAACTTCGACGAGATGGGAGATAACTGTGTTATATAACAACAGTAAACTGTTTGCATCCTGTAATAATATCAAAAGTCAAAATTTTATTTGCAATTCGGCATGAGCAGATATCTGTCTTTTGTAATACAAACATAAGTATACATTATGGCAATAATATCACAAAAGAAAACGCTGCATTGAACAAGCAATTATCATAGTATTGCAAGCAATCCATAAGTCCCCTACCGGTAAGAGCCCAAGCAACATTCTGAAGGGCCATTGGCCATTCACTTAGGTTCCTATTTTAAGTAAATTTGTTCAAAAAGTTCTTTAAAAGTGATCACAGGAAATAGTTTTTATGTACAGACAGACAGACTGAAGGACACTCTAAAGTTATTTTTTAAACATCCCTGTTATCAAAATATAACATTTTTAAAATCCTATCATGATTGAAGAAGTTGGAGTAAAAATTACCAATTTCTAAAAAAAAAGTCTAAGTTCAAAAGGGGCATAATTCTGGAAATAGTCTTGCTAGAGTATTGAACACTCACATATGTTGAGTGACAATAAGAAACATTTATATGAAGTTTAAAGTATAGATACATTCAGAAAAAGAAGTTATTAAAAAAACAATGTTTTTTTCATGAAAATTTTAAGTTCAAGGGAGGTAATTCTGATAAATTTTGTGCTAGAGTTGTAAACCTTGTCACATATGATGTGGTTGATGACAAGCAACTTATGTTTAAAGTTTGAAAAAAATACCTTAAGAAATAAAGAACTTATAGTGAAAAAACTTAAAAACTAGAATCAGAAATCTTGAAATTCAGTCTATTTGTTGCCATAGCAACCAGAATTTTCAACATAGGAAGATAAGAAAAGAATGTGCATAATTTCCATACTGCCATCTACCCATATGTCAAGTTTCATAAACATATTTTCAGTACTTTATGTGTTATCACTGGATCCAGGTTATGTGTAAAATTTGCCATATTTTCAGTCTATTTGTTGCCATAGCAACCAGAATTTTCAACATAGGAAGAAAAGAAAATGACGTGCATAATCTCCATACTGCCATCTATCCATATATCAAGTTTCATAAAAATATTTTCAGTACTTTTTGCGTTATCGCGGGATCCAGGTTATGTGTAAAATTTGCCATATTTTCAGTCTATTTGTTGCCATAGCAACCAGAATTTTCAACATAGGAAGAAAAGAAAAAGACGTGCATAATCTCCATACTGCCATCTATCCATATATCAAGTTTCATTAAAATATTTTCAATACTTTTTGCGTTATCGCGGGATCCAGTTTTGTGGACGGACGGACTGACGGGCGGACAGACGGACGGACAGACAGACGGACGGAGGGTAAACCTAAAGTCCCCTCCGGTAAACCGGTAGGGGACTAATAAATATCATACATAACAAAGAATACCTTATAGTTACACTTACATGTATATCCAAAATTTTATACTAAATCAAAGCAAAATATTAAGTGTTTTTTATAACTGTTCCTTTCTTCTATCAAATGCATCCCTCAAAAATTTGTTGAAATGATACAAGTTTTTCTTTTCATATTTGTCATTTACTTGATAGAATCTTTTTAGATTTGGAAAAAGAATATGGCAATTTGTATTTGATTCTTAAATCTTTATATAGTGGACAACAAATAACTATATATAACTAATATCAATGTTTAATTTTAAATGAATCTCAATGGCAGCATTTACAGGGACTGTTTCTTTTTTTTTTTACATGAAGGGACTGGAAATATTTTTTCCAGACTTGTATACCATTTTATGTAGGTCTGAACTAATAACTTGATTATAAAATTTATGATGATTCCCCAAGTTTTCCCAGAATCATTATTTTTAGTACAAAATTATCAAAAAATAAATTAGAAAGCTTTGCAGTGCTTTTCACTCAAGTTGGGCAGCGCTTAAATTCATGCAAAATCAATTTTTATTTTAATTCTGAACATATTCCTGTATTATCTTTTGCAGATTTTACCTTTTTTAGTGCATTACTTGATCTATGAAAGAATTTCAAATTTTATGTTTTAAGGCACTTTAACCTCTGTGGAGCTCCTTTAAGTTAATCTTATGTTTTGTTACCTTAAACCTACAATGTAAACACATGATGCTGTTATAGTCGCTATAATGACCATTATATCAATATTTCATAAAATAAAAAAAAAAATTAATTGTCTAAAATGAAAACTGACAGAATTAGAGATTCCATTGAACCACCTTGTATAATCTACATAATAAATGAAATCACCTTATCAAGTCTGTTTAAATCTTTCCTCTTCTTCAAGTTATGTTGTACTGGTGTATAGTAATGTTTATGTAGGGACAAGTCAACAACATCCTTGAAATATTGTACGGTAAGACTGGGAGCCGGCCTAGTTTTCCTTGCCAACCACTGAATACCTTCACATAACTATATTCAATACAATACAAATATTTATACAGTTTTAGATTCCAATTAAAAATAAGGAGTTATCATATGCGAGAAAGTACATAAAACATGTACTTGCCATATTTACTCTTTTGAAATAAATCAGAAAATTAAGAAAGAGCCTTAAATGAATCAAAATAGAACTGAAAAGACTGATTCTCTATAGCTAAATCTTGTGTGATAAGAAAGTCAAATTTGAAACTGATCTGATATAAATAAATTGTTTCATTTTGGAACTTGTTCCAGAACTGTTTGGCTAGTTTGGACTCCAGTTAGGAAATAGATATCAATTTTGATTGCATTGGTGTAAAATAGTTTGAGTTCAAATGCACAGGAATATCATCATTAAGGCCAATAGGCTTGAATGATTAATTACAAAGCATTTAAAATATAAACTGTGCATAATTATACTACAACACAAGAAAAATGAATTTCTATTTCCATTCCAACATGCTTATGTTATAACAGAGAAATAATAAAAATATGTTGAACTACATTAAGCTTAGAAGTAATTTTCCTGACATCATTTGGTTTATTGACGTCATACAATGTGTAAGCATTCCCTTTTTATGCCATGCATATATCATAATGATTCCAATAAGACCAACCACACGCGTACATTCAATTATTTATTATTCATATCGATTAAGAACTAGTATGTTCTTCGTCAGTGAATAAACAGGAAGTGACGTCACACGACATCAACATCAAAGATGGCGGGAAATATACATTGTGACGTTACGTTATATTAAAGTCCATTAAAAATTAATTCAGATTTTGATATATATTCTTTTTTTCTAATGCATATATCATGTTATAATGCACTTGACAGTCCTATCTATCTGAATGAGGGAACAATGTGAAGCATGTTAGAATTGTATTTTTTACCTCTTCACTTATTTTAGGATCAGTGAGATCTATGGCATCTGGTCTATTCTCGTTGAGCTCATATGTTACCAGTTCTACATCACTCAATAACTCCTCATCCAGAAACACCTCTAATGATAAATATTCAACTATCTGTATAAGAGACACGATCTGATTGGCTGACACTGGAAGCACAACAACCAATGGGAAAGCCTGATATCTAGGTTTCACATCAAGGATTGCCTTCAATCTGAAGTTTTGCGCTGTCCAATACGTATCATACCTTACCTAGAACATAAATATATGATATTAGGTTTATTATTTCATTTAGCAAATGTTTAAATCAATTCTAAAGTTATACCAGACAGATGTATATATCTATTAATATACCTTCACTTCTTGTGAAGATTTATCTTTCACACCATATCTTAACCAAAAATACACTTAATTAACAAAGGGGAATAACTTGTGAGATAGAAGGTTTCTAACAAAACAAGAAACACGTGTTACATCATTGTCAGGATGAGTATGGTTATATTCATGAATTATGAAATGCTGAATTCTGCTAAAGCTCGTGCTAAGGGGAGTGGACAATAACTTGAACATTACAGTACTATTTACAAACAGGCTCAATCAAATTGAGCCTACAGCATTTTCAATATAGTTGTTTTTGACATTCTTAAGGAAGTCTATTTCTATTTTAGAAATTTTTAACAGAAGGGAGCTTTCTAAACTACTATTACTCAAAACGTCAGTTAGCTAATATATATATATGTTACAGTCAGGAATAACCTATCAAACTAACAAATCTTATAAAATATGTCAAATCTTCTACTGGCTGTAAAATCTAATTTGATAATCACACAAAAGTATCACAAAACATGATGGAGTATTGCTTCCCTGGAAAAGTATCTTTATAACCTAACAGCATCACTTTACTTACAGAATCTGACTTGTTGAAAGGGGCACCAGCAGGTAGTAGAAACAATAGTGCACTGGTTCCCAGGAAGAGTGTATTCTCCTCTATGATAGCTATATCATCATCCTCTAACTGACCTTCTACTGTCCTCACACATACATTCACACTCATTGGTTTATAGCTGGAGATTTGTGACATGTGACACTTGTATAAACTCAAAACCTCCCCCTGAAAATACATATGACATTTGTTTAAACTCAAAACCTCCCCCTGAAAATACATATGACATTTGTTTAAACTCAAAACCTCCCCCTGAAAATACATATGACATTTGTTTAAACTCAAAACCTCCCCCTGAAAATACATATGACATTTGTTTAAACTCAAAACCTCCCCCTGAAAATACATATGACATTTGTTTAAAACTCAAAACCTCCCCTGAAAATACATATGACATTTGTTTAAACTCAAAACCTCCCCCTGAAAATACATATGACATTTGTTTAAACTCAAAACCTCCCCCTGAAAATACATATGACATTTGTTTAAACTCAAAACCTCCCCCTGAAAATACATATGACATTTGTTTAAACTCAAAAGCTCACCCTGAATATAAACAAACATTGCTTGTTTTAGATACATTTGCCTAAACTACAAAACAAATTCAAAGTTGAAAATTATAATAAAGGTTCCATATTGACTTTTTCCATTGCTATAGCAACCAGAATTTTGACATGAGAAAACAATGATAACATGACATGCCTAACCCTACACAAACAATCAGTCTCACTAAATTAACCTTGTGTAGACAGTTGTTTACTTATTGCAAAGTTCAGGGTTCTACACAGTGGATGAAGGGCAAGAATATGGTAATATGCAGCCCTAGATATTTATTAAGTCATATCTTGGCAGACAATCCACCTAACATGTTTTCCTCGATATCTAACCAGAGTGAAGCCCTAGACAATACTTACCTTAACATCACGTTGAGAAGTTGGTACAGGACCTTTAGAGAGCCTCACTTTCAGCCATTTACACAGATTATATGTAGCAGCCTCTGATTGGCTGCTGGCTCTACTGTCATCAACATCGGGTAAACACAACAACAACTTCCAAAATAATTTGCTTGTTTTCAACGTGTCTGTAAAATAAAATCTTTGTAAATAGAGTTAAAATAGTACATATATATATATATATATATATATATATGATTAATATCTTCAAGTAATAATATTATGCAATTTTGTACCTAAAAAGTAATTCAAGTATGAATTTATCATTGTTGGGTACCCTTTGATTATTTTTTTTTAGGTAATATTTGAATTGAGAAATATACCTTAATGAACAATATGCAATAATAAAGTTCATACACACATGTAGTAAACTGTCTATGATATAGAGAACATTGTTATTGCTGCGTGCTTCAGTTTTTGTGGTATATAGAGCATGGTTCACAAAGTGTTTACAGCCAATCAAAATTCGAGAACTTTGTTTGCAATATTATAAAAGAAAATATTTATCATGATAAAACTAACTTGACTGTTGACCAGGTTTGTACTTTCTTCTCAATTCTTGGCCAATAACTCTGCTGAGATCAAGTGGCGACCATGCAGTCTGATGTAATAGATTTCTGTATAACTGATGCACCAGAGCACGTGTTTCTGTTTCCTTCCTGCGTTTCTCTATCTCTAACGGTGTCTCTATTGTTAACTTAGCTCTCTTATTCACATAGAATTTCTTATCAATAATTCTCTCATCTTCAACACAGAGCAGTTGTTTCAGCTGTTCCTGATTACTCTGCATGTTTGGTGCACACGGGAATTCCTCCATCGCACGCTTTAACTTAGTCACTGCCTTATATTCTTTCTTCCATTTATGCCAAAATCTGCCAGCCCTGCTCAGTTTGACTAACTTCTCAAAGTCATCAAGTTGTTTGAGCCTTTGTATAACATCTATATCATACACTTCCTCTGATACATCAATAACCATTTCCTTCATTACTTCTTCAACAATATCTTTATTGACATCTACAGTAACTCTCTCTATACACTGTCTCTTTAACTCAGCTTTCACCTCTCTGAAACAAATATATAGCTGTGCTAATAGAAATAACCACATGGGTGCAAGTTTAAAATATCAAAAAACCTGAAAAACTTTGAATTAATTATTATTTCATTTGGTTTAATACAGAAAAAGAGAGCTTTTAAGAGTAGACAAAAAAAACACTGATTTTTAGGCAAATTCCTGAAAAAATTGCACTCATGCAACTAAAAATATGTCCATGGGAAATGGGTGCACCCACGTTCCACTGATTTGTCATTCCACAGACAGACAGTTTGACAGCTAGGCAGCATGATGACAAAGGGTTGGACAGACTAGGTTTGTTACACCATTGTAGTGACTAGATCTAGCTCTAAATTAGTATTTATATAACAATCCACTGGCTTTATATATGTCATAAAGTAATAAACAACAACCAACTGAAAGTTTCTGAAACTTCAGTGCTGTTAAACCAGACAATATAAGAATGCTGCACCATGTTTCCAAACCTTCAGTATTGTAAAAATGATAGTGTATTATGAAGGCAATAATCACAATTCATTGAAACATCTATGATATCGGGCCATCTTTACTACTAAATTCCTGACAATTGTTGGTAATATATGTACAATTTAAGTGACTGTAAAAAGTAACAAGCTTTCACAGAGAAATCTTTTCTCTTTAATGCAAGTCTTTTCTTATTTCTGAGGAAATCATTTATAAACTACCACTAATGTGAGAAAAAAACAAGGGCTATGCAGTTCTCCCAACTTAACCAATGGGATTATTTAAGAGAAAGCCTATTCAAGAGTTTCAACACTTAGACATTGACCAACAATAATGATACTGAAGACATGTGAAATTTTTAAATATTAATGCCCTTAAAGGTTTATAAGGTGTTAAACTGCTCAGCCAATCTAAACGATAAATTACCAATACTAGAACAGCTCTGTTTTCTTTCAATAGTCAAGCTTAAAAATTACATCAAACATTAATAGATTTTACCTCATTTCAATGGTAGCCAGGTTTAATGCCTCCTGATGGACGAGATCACTAACCATGTCATCAGTGATCTGTTCCGCTACTCTATTTTGTCTTAACTCCTTCTCTAACTGTAACGCTTTACGTTTAGCTTCCTGAGCCTCGTCAAATGTTTCCTCACATATTGTCCTAGAAATACATGTAAATGAAAAATGTAGCTACTATATATAATGTTAAGTCTGTTCTCATTCCCAACACCTTGCCAGTATCTTAACCTATAACCTTCTGAATTTGTATAAAGGTTTGCCCACCTTTAAATTTGGAACACATAGAGATTGTGTATGAACATTTATATGGTGAATACAATATCTTTTTATGCAACATTTTATTATCAGCTAAATACAATGTATTGATATGTTATATCAGATCATGTGTCTTACACTTACCAACAATATTCATATATATAATTTGTGTTGTTTTTTTTATAAGGTCTAACACTTACTACTATCAATAAAGTTATTTTTTGTATAACAAACTTTCCATTATAGACCAACTTACTTAAAGGGTTAAAACCAAATATAAAACAATACAAATAGTCCAGGTAACGGTTACCAAGGTAAATGTTAATTTAACTTGACAACAAAGTTCTATAACTTACCTCATATCTTCCTTTAGTGTTGTTCCAACAATTGATTCTAGACAATCTACGGAGAACTGAAGTTTGGTGTCTACCTCTAGCTTCACTTCCTGTCCGATACCAGTACATAGTTCATCTATCACTTCCCAGAACAACACTTTAGCTGAGTCCTTGATTAACTGATATATAGATATATAACACTTTAGCCGAGTCCTTGATTAACTGATATACAGATATATAAAATAACACTTTAGCTGAGTCCTTGATTAACTGATTATACAGACATATAACACTTTAGCCGAGTCCTTGATTAACTGATTTACAGATATATAACACTTTAGCCGAGTCCTTGATTAACTGATATACAGATATATAACACTTTAGCCGAGTCCTTGATTAACTGATATACAGATATATAACACTTTAGCCGAGTCCTTGATTAACTGATATACAGATATATAAGTTAACACTTTAGCGGAGTCCTTGATTAACTGATATACAGACATATAAAATAACACTTTAGCCAAGTCCTTGATTAACTGATTATACAGATATATAACACTTTAGCCGAGTCCTTGATTAACTGATATACAGACATATAAAATATCACTTTAGCCGAGTCCTTGATTAACTGATTATACAGACTTATAAAATAACACTTTAGCCGAGTCCTTGATCAACTGATATACAGATATATATAATAACACTTTAGCCGAGTCCTTGATCAACTGATATACAGATATATAACACTTTAGTCGAGTCCTTGATTAACTGATATACAGACATATTAAATAACACTTTAGCTGAGTCCTTGATTAACTGATATACACATATATAAATAACACTTTAGCCGAGTCCTTGATTAACTGATATACAGATATATAAAATAACGCTTTAGCCGAGTCCTTGATTAACTGATATACAGACATATAAAATAACACTTTAGCCGAGTCCTTGATTAACTGATATACAGATATATAACACTTTAGCCGAGTCCTTGATTAAATGATATACAGATATATAACACTTTAGCCGAGTCCTTGATCAACTGATTATACAATTAAAATTATATAAAACATTAAAGCTTCTACATCATATACACAGATTTCACCCTTTTTTTTGCATTAGTGTTCGGCTTTATTTGTCATCCAATGAAAACACTGTATTTCTTCAAAATTATGTGTGTTAATTTTCATAGAAGAACAAAAGTCAATACAATATCGAATTCCGTTCATAGTCACCTTCTATTTTTCATAGTACTTCATGGAACCGCGTAGTGGCGTAATTAAGTGAATAATAACATGGCCAAATAAAGCTTGACACTAAGTATGTAAGTATTCATCCGTTGCTGTTCTTCAGAAATTAGAACATTCTCCTGTCTCTATCACTCCAGTCGAACTTTCTAATTTCTATAGAAGAGCACTGATGAACACTAACATAAACATGTAAATTTATCAAAAGATAAAATTACACCACAGAAGTAAAATTTTACAGGAAACTAGATGACATGTATTAATATGCTTTCAATCATTTGGAAACAAATCTTTCTAAAGATTTGATCTAATGAAAGACAGACAAAAAGGGTATTTAAACCCCTGTCACACTAGGGTGGCATTCTTACTGCGTCCAAAGAAAATTCAGGATGCCAAGGCGAGCGCAGAAAAATGCCAAACATCGCCACAGAATCAAAGTAGCATCACATAGAAAGCCGACCTATGGCGCATTTTGAGCATGCTCAAAACAAACACTGTCACTTGGCGTTCTGATAAGTGCGCAGTGGGATCGCAGTAAGAACGCCATAGCAACTCCTACAACGCAACAGGAGTGCCGAATGATTGCGGTGGTATTCCACGGCGCTTGTATGGAGATTGTGCGGCTTCTCTACTGCGCTTATACTGCGTGTGCACGGCGTTTTACAGAGCTTTACAATTTCAGCATGCAATAGCACCATGAAAGCGCACAGAATACAGTCTGGAACACAGACAATCACCAACTAAACGCCGTGGAAACTCAGTAACATCGCCATGAGGACTCCATGTAGTCTCCACGTCATAACAAATATCACATTTTTTATTGCAATCTCACAGCGCTTTGCTATATCTAACAACGCCGTGCAAACGCAGTGAGAGCGCAGTCTAGTGTGACAGGGCCTTTACAGATCAACAACTTTTTTTAATTACAAAGGAGGTTAATCATATGTTAAATGCCAATTCACAAATTGTTGTACAACATTCCAAGATTCATCATTTCACCTAAACTTAACACAAGAGCGAGCAGTAATCAAGTGTCGCCTCATGATGGCCAATTTCATGTTGGGACAAATTTTGTGACAGATGGACAGACAGTGCACAACTAGACTTGGTACTGATCATTCCTGTAAAGTTTGGATAAAATTGCACCAGTAGTTCATGAGGAGTAGTTCGGACAAGCTTTTGCGTATCTGGCAACACACAGAAAAAAACACCTTTTTATCAAAGGGCCATAACTTGGCCAAAAATCGTTCAACCAGAAAACCCATGCAATATGCGCAATGACTTGAGCTACAGATCAATCTCTTAAAGTTTCATTGAAATTGCATTAGTGGTATAAGAGAAGTAGTCCGGACAAACTTTAAAAATAAAAATATTTCAAGGGCCATAACTCTGACAAAAATCATTGAACCGGAAAATGCTGACAATATGCACAACTAGACTTGGTATTGATCATTCCTGTAAAGTTTGGATGAAATTGCACCAGTAGTTTATGAAAAGTAGTCCTGACAAGCTTTTGTGTATCTGGCAACACACAGAAACAAGAGGGCCATGATGGCCCTGAGGTCGCTCACCTGTATATAGGCCCCCGAAGCTGGCCAGTTTAAACCCCAGGGCTTTTATTTGAACAAACTTGGAATTAAGACACCCATTAGAAGAAGTTTTTGCTATACACTTATAAGGAAAAACAATGACCTCCCCCCCCCCCCCCCCGGCAGAGTTAATTTTAACCCAAGGGCTTTTATTTGAACAAACTAGGTAGACACCCGTAAGAAGATGTTTCATGCTAAACATCTAAGCTCTAACTCTTGGGTTTTTTAAAAGAAGGTTTTCTAAGTTTTTACTATACACATATAGTTAAAAACAATGACATCCCTGGTGCGGGGCCAGTTTTCACCCCAGGATTTTTATTTGAACAAACTTTGTAGACACTTATTAGAAGATGTTTCATGCTTAATATCTTAACTCTAGCTATTTGGGTTTTTTCAAAGAAGATTTTTAAGTTTTTGCTATACACATATAAGGAAATCAATGACCCCCAGGGCGGGGCAAATTTTGACCCCAGGACTTTAATTTGAACAAACTTTGTAGACACTAATTAGAAGATGTTTCATGCCAAATATCTAAACTCTAGCTATTTGGGTTTTTTCAAAGAAGATTTTTAAGTTTTTGCTATACACATATAAGGAAATCAATGACCCCCAGGGCGGGGCAAATTTTGACCCCAGGACTTTAATTTGAACAAACTTTGTAGACACTAATTAGAAGATGTTTCATGCCAAATATCTAAGCTCTAGCTCTTTTGGTTCTTTAAAAGAAGATTTTTAAAGTTTTATCTATATGCATATAGGGAAAATCAATGACCCCCTGGTGCGGGGCCAATTCTGACCCCAGGGCTATTATTTGAACAAGCTTGGTAGACACTCACTAGAAGATGTTTCATGCTAAATATCTTAGCTCTAGCTCTTTGGGTTGGTTCTTTAAAAGAAGATATTTAAAGTTTTTTTCTTTCGGTTGCCATGGCAACCAGAGTTCTGCATGGAATTAAATTCTTTGAACAATTTTTAAAGGTGACCACCAAAGGAACATTCCTGTGAAGTTTGGATGAAATTGGCTTAGTGGTTTATGAGGAGATGTCATTTGAAGCAAAAGTTTACGGACGGACGGACGACAGAAAAAAAGCGATCACAAAAGCTCACCCTGTCATTTTGTGACAGCTGAGCTAAAAACACCTTTTTAAGGGCCATAACTCAGCCAAAAATCATTCAACCGGAAAACCCCTGCAATATGCGCAAGGACTTGAGCTACAGATCAATCCTGTAAAGTTTCATTGAAATTGCATTAGTGGTATAAGAGAAGTAGTCCGGACAAACTTTAAAAATAAAAATTATTAAAGGGCCATAACTCTGACAAAAATCATTGAACCGGAAAATGCTGACAATATGCACAACTAGACTTGGTATTGATCATTCCTGTAAAGTTTGGATGAAATTGCACCAGTAGTTTATGAGGAGTAGTCCGGACAAGTTTTGTGATGGACGGACAGCGAACGGACAGACAACGGAGAAGTGATCCCTATATTTCGCCACTACTTCGTAGAGGTGACACAAAAAGTTCATATTTCTGGCTTATTTTTAACCTCAAGTTTATTAATCAACCTAAAGTTGAACAAATTAACCAAAATATTTGGATTACCTCAACGGATACTTTCTTCAACAAAGGTTTATCAGGTTCTACAGGAGGACCACTATCTGGCACTTGTTGTTGCTGTCCTGGTTCAACTTTTACCTCCGCATGCTGTTTGGTGCTAGCAGACTCAGAACTGCTGGATGGTTTAGGTTCCCTACTTGTCTGGCTACCACCCGCTGGTTCAAAACCTGGAAAGAAAGCAAACCGTACAAGAATATGTAACAACAAATTGTTTAAGTTATTAACATCAGTATAACAATTTGTCATACACTAACAACTAACAGTAAATTGGCACTTTTTCTTAAATTTTTGTCAATGGCTACTATTTTTTTCCCCAACAATAGTTATCATCTATACACGAAACATCCGAATCAGCAGTGGCAGATGAAGGACAATAAAAATATCGTTAAAGGAACACCACTGAGGTCCAAATATCTAATTACATGAATTTGAATTCCTAAAATAGTTCAGCTATGCCACTTTAAACAACAAGAAATGTAAAAGATAATTAAGAAATATATTTGAAAATCGTATTTTTGTGCTATTCTTAGTCAAATTTGAATAAAAAAACCTTGTAATGCTTTTTCAATTTTTGGTCATTTTTCACAATAAGAATAATTATTCTGGAAAAAGGAAGAGAACGAATAATCTGAAATAATGCAGACAAATTATTTGTCTAGACCTACATCAAAAGGAACATTAATCTTGAAAAATTATTTCTAATCCAGTCACGTCCAAAAACTTAAGTGTTGTCCCTTTAATACTTAAAGAACAACAAGAATGCTCTGAACTTAATAATATAGTAGTTACTAGTTTTGAAATAATTATGGATATATCAGGGTAATTGGAGAGTTATTATTACCTTTTTTAGGAAGCTCAATTTGACTGTGGAATCTACCATTCTCATCAAAACTTGATACTGGCTCCATTCGCTGTGTGTCTTGAAATGCACGACCATTTATAAACTAAAAACAGATGGAAATATATAATTTATGTATTCGTTTACAAGACAGCATGCTTATTTTTATGAAATAAAAAAAATCAAATGACTAAAAATTAACTTTAAATCTAGATGTGCAAACAGCCATTAAGTCTATGTTAGTACAAGGTACAAGATGAAACATAGTCAATTGCGTTAGAGTTTGAATAAAGCATAATAGCATCTTTTAATATGTTGAAATCTAAACTCCAAAGCTTTTGTCTGCAGCCACCATATTCTATGCTGTTTTTGACATAAATAAGCAATTTTTTAAGATGTAAGGGGAGCGGTGGCCTAGTGGTTAAGGTGCCTGTCTCTCAACCAATGAATCATGAGTTCAAGTCCTACTCGGGGTCACGTTCTTCTTTCTTCATTTGACATCAGTACTGGTTAGTTCCAGGAAGTGGTCTCAAAAGTGATAAATATCAGTTGCAATAACTTGTTTTGCAATCGAGCTTACATAAATATGTTTAAACTAATTGTAAATGTACCTCCCCAACTGTCACCATTAACTTGGATTCTATGAGATTCACACTTCTGACAGGTAATAATGCCGTGTCCGGCTCTATATACTCGGCTCTGTCTAGAATCACCTCACTGTCACTAACGTTCAGACCGTAATGTTGACAGAAATCTGAAGCTTCATTGTCACTCTCAAAACCCAACAACCTTACAAGTTCTGTCACTGGTATCTATTTGACGGAAAAAACATATAAAATATAAATACAGAGGCTCGCATCATATAATTTTATTCAACTCATTCAATAAATTCAGTATTGAACTTACACTCATTCAATATCCTCTATGTATAAATGTTTTTGTTTTTTTTTTCTGCTTAATTTTTTAATTATCAAAGCTTTGACAACTGCCATATGAACACATCTGTTGATGTTTCAAAATTTTACCAGTTCATGTTCATCTTGAATTCTGCTTAAGCCAGTGTTAAGGGTTGTGGACGGTAGCTTGAAATTACCACTACTATCCATAAACAGGCTTAATCAAACTTAGCCAGCACCATATTCAATTTTTGACATTTTGGGCCTTCTTGAGGGATATGGTTTTTCTCTATTTAATACATGACCATATAAACTGTCAAAGTCTATGTGACCAAATAATATATTTTTACCATATAACCTGTCAAAAACTATATAACCTAATAAATTTTTTTACCATATAACCTGTCAAACTCTATATAACTATTAATATATTGTATAAATATATATAATGTAATATAATTTACCTGTGCTGCTCTGTTGCCCATACTGTAACCTCTCATCATTAACGTAAGAGCTCGACTCCTCACTTGTGTGAAATATCGATGCATAATACATGCATTACTGAACGATGCTTGCTTTACTAGCCGGAAGAACTTGATATAATTGTTACCATTGAGGGCAAAGTAAGACTGTAGTGCAAACTTGATGGCAGGTGATGTCCGAATCTCAGGTCTTAGTTGCTGAACTTCTCTACAAGAAATGACAGTAGGATATTAATTTATATGGAATCAAATTAATGATTATTGTACCACTTTACAATATACAGACACCGTTCATGCTATAGTGTGTCCGTCCGTGTAGCCTAATAGGGAGATCATCAGATTTACAATCCATGAGTTGTTGGTTAGGATAAGGGTTCCTTGGGCAAGGTGAAATTTCTTCATGACAACAGTTTTTGAACATCTTCTGGTCATAGGTCTTAGGTGAACCAAACCCCTGAGATATGACAAAAAGAGTCTTAAAATCGACCTTATGTAATAGGCTACAAGTACTGTCAACTGTGCACTTTTAAGTTAAAATGCAACAGCCACAACAAGTAAAATAAATAAGTGAAAGTAAATACATTTCATTCTCACAAATATACAGAAAAATTAAGTACTGCCACAGCCAAGGGCACCATCCTATATATGAAATGAAAATATAAGTCTTACATTCTTATTTGATATATTTAAGGTCAAAATGTTAGCCACTCCAATATGAAACATATAGCAGACCAGTTGTGGGCAGATTTCTATTGGAACAATGTTAATAAACTATAAAAGCCTTTACAATATCTTATGTATAACCCTGACAACACAATACTTTAAAAATTCATAGCCATAAAATACACAATACTCACACATATACATGAATAACCTTATCATGAACAATAAGGAATATAATTATGACCTTCAGCCATAAAGCTTAACCTTGACATACACAATAATTCACACTCTACCTGAGAGTATCTCCTTGATTAAGATTCATGAGGACCATGTAGGCTCGGAACTCCGCCTCGTTCTCACAAAAACATTTTTGCTTCTTCTCCAAATCCGGGTAAAATTCTTTCAAAGTCTGTAAACACTTGGTCAGGTTCTCGTTGTTGATTTTAGCATCGAAGGAATGCATATCTTCCTCACACAACCTCTCCGAACAATAAACGTGAAACCTGACACATTTCTCTATCAGATCTACAGCATCACGATCATTTAACTGTTGCTGGATTATATCCTGTAAATATTAGAGAAAAAAAACCTGACATGATTCACTCTTACGTTATCAATCTGCATGTTCGTAATGTAGATTTTCACTGGACAACCATGGTGTTTATAAAATCAACATTCATCGCTCCCACAAGTCTATGAGTTAACTTCTTTTTTAATGTAAAAAGCCAATATGCAGAGTTTTAAAGATTTCTACAGATTTCTGACAGGTTTCATGGCTCTTGCAGCTGGGCAATTTGAGCAACTAAGTCACCTAATGTCTTTGAACTTTCCCAAGTTTGAACATTAAAGCGATATGGACTTTGCGGCTCTTTTTCACTTCTCCCTAGAATTTGGTCAAGCTAAAGCTCTGGGTTTCATGACTGTCAATCACTGTTTCATATTAGCTCCAATTATATTAATAAGCTTGGCCTAATAAATATTTGTCTTTACAACAAATTTTGTTAATTTCATCTACATGTCAAGTGTTGTCTTGTTTAATTCTGTTGTTGTAAATTTTAACAGAACTCTTTATTCTATACTTGGGGCTGTAGAGCTTTATATTCTTAATTTTAGGTAAAATATGCTAATAAAATTTAGGCGCCAGTCCTCAGTAAATTACAAAGTTAGATGAAATAGTTTAAGGGTCAAGGTCATGTCTCCAAAAAAAAAAAAATTGAAAATGAAAAACACAGTTATAACTTACCTTTCTGATGCCTCTAGTTCTGTTCCAGAGAAAATCGAACCAGTCTCCCCAACGACCATCTTCCCCTCTGTCTACAACTTCACGTAACAAGTAGGTCATTGTAGATTGTAATACAGGTATGGGACGTAACTCATGAGGTAGAGGTTCATCCTGAAATTATAATAGTTTACTGATATAGTGATTGGTCTACATACTTTTATATTGGTTATCTTATAGTGCTTGTTCTTTATATATTGGTTATCTTCAGTTCTTCAAATATTACATAATTTTCATTTATGATACAAATTCTATATTTTTTGAAACAATTGTCCCATATGTTTTTTATGGGACTTGTAAAAACTTAAAACTGCTACTGTACTGGCCAAGATACATTTGTTGCTTTGCCAATATGGTTATAAGAAGATACGCTTTAGGTCAAAAATTACACATTGGAATAACCCTTAAATTATTCAAAACAGAGTTATGGTTCTAGAATACTGTACATTTCCTTGAAAAAATGAATCTTTCTATAAAGCTTCAAGTCAATACCTCCAAAGCTTTTTCAGTTTGGCTCTAGACAAAAATAAAGCATGAAAAATTACAAAATTTCAAAAGGCCATAACTATTTAACTATAATATTATGCTAAAGAGTAACAGGTCAAAGGCATGTACCTCCCATTCATGAGATTGATTCAAAAGAAAAATACCAAAGGGCTATTTTTTCTTCAAAAAAAAAAGTTCAAATAAAATAAATCCTGACAATATTTGCTCCTTCACTTGATGACAATCATTCTGCTAAAGTTTGGTTCTGATCCATTTACGAAATATAGGAGAAATTGTGCACAGAAGAAATTACATGTAGTTATGCCTAGCTGCCTGTTAACATTCACCAATCTAATTATAACCAGGTAAAACATGGTTTAACAATATAAACATACCTGATCTGGTGATGATCTAAGATATTCCTTCACTGCTCTACTGTGATCTATCTGTGGATTCTTACCAGGCTGTAAAACATAGTTCACAAAATAATCATATAACTGTAGGAAGTTAAAATTTCATATATGATAAATATATAATACAACAAGATGAAAACAAATTAAAACATGCTATTTTCTTACAATACCATTCATAACAAATCTTCTGCTCTTAAATGTCATTTAGAAGTTCTTGTAAACATTGCACACTATACGAAGTCACTTGAGCTACTTTATAAATACCGCATCCATGAATTTGATAGAGTTTCTCACAATCTTAATTCAATCATAAATCCCACTTATTCACTCTGGAATGAAAATTTTATACAACTTAAAGGATAAATGCAGTAAATAATGTAAATAGATGAGATGATTTAACTTACGATATTCTCTGTTCCTGGTATAATCTCATAATAACTCAGCTGTCGTTTATCTTCACGATCGTAACGTTCTTTCTCCGGACACATATCTGGACATGTGCCAATAAACGCTTTTACTATATCTTTCTTTCCCTTAACACGATCTAAAATTCATATGTTTAGTATTAAATAAAATATACATAATGACACCCTCTACATAGATAAACAGTTAACATGTGATAGAAGTACATATACAAATGTGTAAAACGTGTAACCTACGAGTACACCAATGTTAAATGTGTAATATTAAAGTACATAAGCACATACTTTATCACTGCTTGAAAAACAAGCCCCGTAATTACAATATTAATTTTATATACTGACATCATTTCAAACATATTGCAATTAATGTGTCAATTCTTGTTCTTAATGTTGATAATAATTTCCTAATGAACTGTCATTATTATTCAAGATATGAAGGTACATAGAACAAATACTGAAACAGTATAAGAAATTGACACAGGGTAGAAAGCTTCCAATAGCTGTTAAAAAATTACGCATTAAAGACAGAACTTTTGTGTTTACCCTCCCGAAACTTAACAAACAAATGTCTAAAACAATAATACCTTATTTCAAATTTGATATATACTATTTTGGGACAACCCTTGTACATAAACATATAACAAACGTCTCATCTTCAAGTACATGAACAAATATAACTAAAGATAGTAAAAATGTCACTTACTTTCTCTGATATATTTATCTCTTAATCTCAGCAGATTCACACGTTCTGTTGTAGTTCTTGCAACACAACCCTCAAACATGCTTACCACAACTAAAATACATAATGTTAACATTTATATCTAAACATTGAAAACATCTTACCAGTTTTTCACTACATTTTTCTGTATTTATCATAAATTAAGTACACAATTTCTCATGTTTAACCTTAAAACCTTTTGGAATTTGTTAAACAAATTTGCCCAGCTTTAAATAAATTCAACTTATTTTGTTTTATTATTTCAAGAGCTAGAGAACTGAAAGTCTTTAAAAAGTAAACATGCCAATTAAACAAGAATAAATGACATTAATGCCTTCTGTCATATATATAACATGTATATATATATATTCACATCTTCTCAACTTATCAACAATACAGAAGTATAATGATACGGGAGCAACACTTTTTTATACAGTCAGTAATTTTCAATAATTGGGCTCAAAAAAACTATACCTGCTGACCAATACAGGGAGACAATTGAAAATTTGTGGAAAGATAAGTTAAGAACATATCAACCTTAGGGAGTAAACACTAAAGAATAAGTAGGCAGACAGCCACAACACCACGGTGGGTGTCTCTCAATGACGTTACATCACTTCCCTTGTTTTGTCTGAATATATTTGTATGTATAATAAATGCCTCTGACGAGGTCGAAAGTTACAGCAAATTCAAATTAGCATATTTTATTATATTAACAAATAAATTACTTTTGTCAGCTTTTATATCATGCGCGGACGTTGATGTTGTTGGTGTTGGACTGACACTACGTGACCGTTTCTCCGGGGATCTTGCTAGTTCCTTCACTCTACCCTTGATATCTTGTGTTCCTGACATACTCTCTAGCTCTTCGTTCACAGTTTCACCTCCCTTCCATGATGGCTTCTTGGACTTTGGCAATAAGTCAGCTGCAACAGTAAACTAATTATTCAAGAAACAATCAAGTAAAGTCAAGTCATCCAGTCACGAAAAAGGATTACTTTATTTAACTTTATCTAGAGAATACAAAATATGCTACAGACTTTTTTGTTTTATAATTCATAACATTTAACAGAATTGTTTAAAGAAGTTTGACTCACAACTTGATTTAATTTTAATAAACATATCAAATTTTATAACTTGTTCTTATGTTGTCAAGTGTATGAATAAAAGGATTTAATCTAACGCAAGGCACATACTATTCACAGAAAGTATCTTTAATATATAATTATAGTTGCGTGTGTAAGTAAATATGTTAATCTACTTAAACTCTTTCAACTTAGCTAAATCTATATGAAGTTTTATTGATTTTAGGAACTACAAACCACATGTTTTGGTAAAAGAGGAAACCCAAACGGAAACTTAGATTAAGTTTGTATAAGAGTTGAATCAGTTTTGTCACAAGTTAAACAATAACTGAGTAAACAGTGTAACATACTGTCACTGGTTCTTTTAACAGGTCTACTTGGTTTAACATCTGCATCAGTTGAACTTTTTGTTGCCCTGGGAGCCGACCCTCCAGAATATGTACTCCAGAATATCGTCATAGGCAACACACCTCGAGCTAATAAACGTCCCCTACGTTTTGCCTCTGCTGCAGCATCCTGTTGTTTTTTCCAAATAACAAAAACCATACGATATACATGTAATATTAACATTTTCTATAGTTTTATAGGTGTACACAGGAGATAGTTCAAATACAGCCATTGATAACTTACAACACACATTACATGTAATTTTCCATCATATAATGTTTGTAGAATTTTTAACCTGGCTGAAAAAGATGAGTTCTTTTGGCTACTTTACAGTTTTTACTGGAAAATGAACATGGTAGATGCCACTTAGCTCTTGAACTAGTACAACTAGTCTCTAATTTATTCTAGGTTTTTCTTAAAAATTTTCCAATGGACAATTTCATTATGTTAAATGTTTAAGATGAAGAAATTTCATGAAAACTTACATGAGTTCTGAAGTGTATTGTGGCCTGCATCTTTCCCTGGTTGGGAAACACTTTTGTTACTTCTCCGAATCGTTTAAAATGTGCCCTCAGGTTTGCGATAGTGTTGTATTTATGTGGTATATTACGACAAACAATCGCCACCTTACTGCTCACCTCGTCTGATATCTGACGACGTAACGAATGTCGAGACGACTCCTCCTTCTCTTCTATATCATAAAACATCCGCATGAATTACAAAATTGACTTAACTTGCATAATGCCCCGGTCACATATTCACGGATAATGCCACGGAAGAGCTACGGTCTAATCTTTCAGGGATTACTATGGAAATGTGGAATTCCGTAGTCAGCTACGGTTCCAGTAAGGACACAAAACGGTATGAGTACGGAGTCTGACGGATTTACCACCAAAAGCCCCCGGAGAGACACGGATTGTTATGGACCGACACGGTTTGATACGGAGCAACACAAATCAGGACGGACGCACTACGGATACACTACGTCTGCTACGGTATAAGCACGGGTTAGTACGAATAAGTACGGTCTGATACGGAGAAAAACGAATTGATACGGAGAAGAACGAATTGCCACGGATCGATACGGACCTATTTTATCCGCTTGCTCATTTTCAAAATACCACACAAGAAAAGAACAGCTAGAAAACGAATTGCAGAGTTCATAGATTTTGGCGGAGAGTATTCGGCCTCATCGCGTCCGATCCCCGAGACATTTCAGGTCGGATTTAAGTGAATTCCTTGAAGGACGCTGGATCCTAAACAAGTTTGGCCATGAGAGCCTCATACTAAACATGAAGGGGTCTTCGTAAACCCGATCTCTAGTCCACCATCTCGTCTGTTTTCTCTTACCTGATTAGATATGGACTAGAAATCATTCAGGAACTAGAAATGTGTCCATAGGACACGGATGCCCCCACACGCCACTGTTCTGTCAATCTTATGACTCTAGGTCAAATATTTTTTGGACTACATGTGCCACAAGTTGAAAACTAAAAATCAACAAAGGGCCATAATTCTGTTAAATTTGGTCGCAGCAAAAATTCCTTCTTTAATACCATCTACACATTAAGGTTGTTAATCCCTGGAAGTTTAAGCAAAATCTGCCATCCGGTTTAAGAGGAGTTGCGTTCACAAAATTTCTACATAGTATATAATGAAAAAATCAACAAAGGGCCATAATTCTGTTAAATTTGGTTGCAGCAAAAATTCCTTCCTTTACTGCCATCTACACATTAAGGTTGTTCATCCCTGGAAGTTTAAGGAAAATCTGCCATCCAGTTTAAGAGGAGTTGCATTCAAAAAAACTCTACATAGTATATAGTGAAAAAATCAACAAAGGGCCATAATTCAGTAAAATTTGGTCGCAGCGAAAATTCCTTCCTTTACTACCATCTACACCTTAAGGTTGTTCATCCCTGTAAGTTTAAGCAAAATCTGCCATCCGGTTTAAGAGGAATTGCGTTCACAAAATTTCTACATAGTATATAGTGAAAAAATCAACAAAGGGCCATAATTTTGTTAAATTTGGTCGCAGCAAAAATTCCTTCCTTCACTACCATCTACACATTAAGGTTGTTCATCCCTGTAAGTTTAAGCAAAATCTGCCATCCGGTTTAAGAGGAGTTGCGTTCACAAAATTTCTACATAGTATCTAGTGAAAAAATCAACAAAGGGCCATAATTCTGTTAAATTTGGTCGCAGCAAAAATTCCTTCCTTTACTACCATCTACACATTAAGGTTGTTCATCCCTGTAAGTTTAAGCAAAATCTGCCATCCGGTTTAAGAGGAGTTGCGTTCACAAGATTTCGGGACGTACGGACTGACGGACGGACGGACGGACGTACCAAAATTTGATGTTTATGAGGCAAATGAGCTCATAAACACCACCTGGACCAACGTCCATAAGCAAAATAAGCTCATAAAAACAAAAAAAACTCTTAATTTTAAATTTTATGAGTTAATGTTCTTTATTTAACTACGGAATGAAGCTCATAATAATCAAATGTTGGCTCGGACTGACTGACGGACGGACGGACAAGTGCAACGCTATATGCTCCCACATTGTGGGGGCATAAAAATGTAGATTTTTTAATTTTAAAATTTGCTGTTCATTTTATAATTACATTGATTATCATGAATGTTTATGTTTTAAAAATATGTCAAAATCTTGTGAATTAATCTTATAGCCAGCGTCCCAGGCTTATGAGACACTTGATTAATGTACATATTTACTCCAATTTCACGATCCAATGTTTGTAAAATATGTAACATTAAATGTTATTCTATTTCTTATGAATTGTAGCTAGTACGATATTAATATATTTTTACCTCTATGCATGTCATCAAGCAGCTCGACCACTGCCTCCGCATTCTGAGCCATTTCAATATAAAGTTGCAGCCAGTAAATGGCAATTATCATTTATTAAATGTTTGCGCAAATATGTCTGTTTTTAACAAGAAGGTAGTATTTTATACCCTTGAAAAAGTACATGATCCGTAATAAACAGTAGTGGACCGTACCATTCCGTACCGTTTCGTGTTGCAACGCAATAAACCGTATAAGACCGTGCTAATCCTTGCCTCTCCGTAGTACAACGTATTACGACCGTGGCTTTCCGTGAGTATGCCGTATTAATCCGTATTAAAACCATAGCTTATACGTAGGGTAACCGTACAAATACGTAGTTCTCCGTACCAAACCGTGGAAATCCTTGACAAGTTGGTGGACTACGAATCAGTACATCAGTACAGACTAGAACGGTTTTCGTACGGACCAGTACGTATCAGTACGGTTTAATACGGACTAGCAGGGATACGCTACGGTTGATTTTTCCGTAGCAAATTTTTGTGCATGTTCAAAAATTGTCAAGGATCGCTACGGATATACAAAGACTACTACGATTGATTACGGTTATAATACGGAGAGCTACTGACCAGTACGGGTAGCTACGGACGATGCTGGAATTAATCCGTGGCTCTTCCGTGAATATGTGACCGGGGTATAAACAATATTTGACATATGAATCCAAAAAAAAATTAAACAAAGAATCTGTTCAAGGTGAAAAAAAAGAAGATATTATGTAAAATCATATCTGTTCAGCAAAAAGTTATGGTATTCAGTCTGGATGTTTGAACATTCATAAAAGTGTTGTGTGACAAGAAAAAAGGAATTTCTACAAGGGACCATTTTTTTTTGTTTCTATGCAAATAAAGCAGTATGTTGCTAAGGCAACAAGATGTGATGCTATGTACGTTGTGCATCTCTTTCTAGGTAAAAAAAGATTTTTTTGCACAAAAGTTATCAACAATAAAATAATAAACACCACAACAGTACAGAAGTTGTCAGTTTTGGCAAAATTAAAACACAGCTGTTAGAAATAAACTATGTTATAACCTGTCTATGAGCTGTAAACTAAAATCAGTCTGTGAACATTTATAAAGAAGCAATTAAACACTCTCATTCTTAAGAGATATTACTTTTCAATGTATTTTAGTAAGCTTATGTACTTCCTGCAATTATGCATCTTTGCCTTTCAAATTCAGGTTAACTCTGCTTTAGTATTACTATGTATAATCATTATTATTTATTATTTTTTAGGTTTTTATTTGAATGGGGTAAAAGTCACATGGCCGCTGCTGAGGTCATATGACAACTATCCAGCTTTCTTGGTGAAGGAAGTCCTCAAGCGCCCCTCTGCATTAATTTTTTTCAGATAAAAGCATGAATCTAATCTAAGTCGTATCACTGTCCTTCCATTGTCTTGCCTCATATGAAAGTATCAAGATCCCTGGTGGGATACAAACACACATGGGTGAGGGGACCAATGGTTACAAGAGGGTAACTGTAATAACTTGGCAACAGAGATCCCTCAATTATTGTTTTAATATCAATATTCTAATACATTACTTTGCAATGCCATTGAATACTATATTGCAAATAGATATCATCACCTTAGTGCAATTACAGGTTAACTGCTATTAAATTTAGAAGGACTTAACCTGTTACTGCACTAAGATGACACATTATAGATAGGGGTTTATACTTTAAGCAAATATACAAGATCAATAACAAATGAATTATAATTGACAGTATAGTAATATTTACCTGAGGTAGATGGTTCTCTGGTTCTAGCTGGTTTACCAAACAATCCTGTACCTGAACTCCCTGAAATTATTTAACTTATTTTTGGTTGCTGTGGTAACGATATATTAGAAAGAGCTAATCAGCATTCTTTACAGCATTCAGGATTACTGTGATGAATTTTCCCATTTTTTGAATTTGGACCAGTCAGTTGTAGATTTGAGGGATTTCAGCATGAAAATAATAAAACTGAGGAGCTGAGGCTATTCAGGCTAACCTCACTCTATTCAGGCTGTACAAACATTTTATTTTAGTTGGCAATCTTACAGCTGGGATTTAACTCAACACAGTGTTGAAGCCATACCTCTTTCAGAAATCTGGCTCACAAAGTAGAAAAAAAGAGGCATTTTTGCTGATTCTTTTATTTTCCATTCATGGTTGTATATATATATATATCTGTGTGACGAGTTGAAATAGACATCTTAAAGTGCATTTTTTGTGGGCGAAAAGTCAAAATTTTAGAATTTAACATTCATGCCATTTGCCAGGACTATATACCGAAATATGGTATTTATTGTAGTGCTCCAACCCTTTTTTTCAGTCTCATCCTACAACAGATTCAATTCTTCTCAATGAGTTCACAATTAATTTAACCTCTTTAGAGCTTTTTTTCTCTTCTGGTTTTACGTAGAATTGTAACACACTTTGGTTTTATCTTGGTGGCCAACTCACCTAACAGATTTTCCTGGATATAACTAACAAGTCATCTGTACCAATTACTCCACAAGTGACTGACTACTAACATGACATGATTTCTGAATCAATGGTGAGAGACAAATGACTTAATGTCTGGGATCAACTGTCACACAGAAATCACACTTCACCCAAGGATCACACCTGCAACCCGTAGATTACAAATCTGATGCCCACCCTATTGAGTTACATGCAAGTCAGCTAACAATCTCTATACCAAACATCTGTCAAGGGTTAGTATAGTATTTTAGATTTATTCTAATATTTTTAAGTATTAATAAAGTATAATAATTTAACATACCAGCTTTAGGGGCAGGTTTACCAAACAAACTCCTGGCAGATGTCTTATTGTAATCATCATCTGTCTGTTCCTGTAACTAGTAAATATATACTCATTTATATTATGTCATTTTACTCTATTCTAACTCAAGCTAACAAAAAGCATGATGCCCTCAGCTCTCGGTTACATAATCATAATTGTAGTATCAGTTACTTATAATTGTCATAAATACAATAATGCCCTCAGTTCCCCAATCATAATTGTAGCAATACCTAATGCCCTAATGCCTTCAGTTCCCAACCTTAATTGTAGCAATATATAATGCCCTCAGTTCCCCAATCATAATTGTAGCAATACATAATGCCCTCAGTTCCCCAATCATAATTGCAGCAATACCTAATACCCTCAGTTCCTGAATTATAATTGCAGCAATACCTAATACCCTCAGTTCCTGAATTATAATTGCAGCAATACCTAATACCCTCAGTTCCCCAATCATAATTGTAGCAATACATAATGCCCTCAGTTCCCCAATCATAATTGCAGCAATACCTAATACCCTCAGTTCCTGAATTATAATTGCAGCAATACCTAATACCCTCACTTCCTGAATTATAATTGTAGCAATACATAATGCCCTCAGTTTCCACTTCAATAGAAGCAATATATAATACCCTCAATTCCCAAATCATACATGTAGCAATACATGTACATAATACCCTCAATGATTTCATCATAAATGCAGCCATTCAAAATCCCTTCAATCAATTAATTCAGTTATAACTACAGTAATACATAATGCCCTAAATCACTTCAAACCCTCACTTTAACCTATGACTGTTTTCATTATGATTACAATCCATCTTCCTTTACAGAGCTGATAACCTTGTCTATAACAAATGCCATTTTGAAAGGATGACCTATGCAACAATAGCTATGAGGGTTTGTTAAAACAATACACCACTATTGAGAAAATCTTTATATGGTAACTCTTATAAATTTAAATTATACAAAAGACACCATACAATGACCAGGAGTTTCTAAAGAAATAACAATGCATGGATGTAAGAAATTTAGGGTATATGAACACTTACTGGGTTTTCATCTTCATCACCTTGAGTCGATCTGGAGAGTCTTCCTGTATGTTAAAAGTAAAGTATATATTGACATTACTATACCATAAACAGTCACATCATTCATCACTGTAAAAAGGCATTTTATTTTATTTGTTAAGTTATATGGCCCTGTATAAATGGTTGTTTGTATAGCAGCAAGGATTATATTGCAAATGACCATTTATATATGACCATAATTATAACCTGTCAGATATCTTTATAACGAATTTATAATACAATACAGCAAGCACCATTTTTTAAGAGGAATAAAGCGATATTTCTTTATAAATCGACAGCAGCCGAGTATATAACACTATATAAACGTCACAATTAACCAATGAAAAGCGACGTTACAAACGTGCAGTATAATAAAAGGCCATATAACATGTCAACATGTACATATACATTTATACATCCTCCTTAAAAAAGTATACCTGAATCTTTACAAGATTTAACGGTTTAACATTTACAACATGTTCACTATTCATTTTTTGTTCTATAAATAAGATTTTAAGTTATGTAAAAAGAAGATAATTTATTTAAAAACTTGTTGATGGGAGAGAGTGGAGAGGGATGAAAATTTAAAAATTTCTTTTTCAGAGCACAACATAGAATGATTCATACACATATATGTAATTTAACTGACAAATGAATTACTTACACCAACTTATTTACAGTAACTTTTCTTTGTAACTATTAACTGATAAAAGAAGCTTACTGTTTTTTTCAAATAATGATACAAATTATACCCTACCTTCTTTTTTCAATGGATTGTTAAATAGTGTTTGACTGAGTGCTTTCCCCTTTCCAAACAGTCCTGTGCCTCTAGCAGTAGCACTACTATTTTCTGTCATTCTTTTTCCAAAAAGACCTTTGTTTTCCTCTTCTTCCCCACCTTCTGATTTTCCTTTACCAAACAGGTGTGAACTATGACCTCTTTCTTCTTTTGACTGGTTCTCTTCTTTGATTTTATTCCCACCAAACAATACTGAAGATTTAGTACCAGTCTCTTCTTGTTTTACTTTACCAAACAATCCTACAGGTTTAACATCCCTGATCTCAGACGAACTTTTCTGTAGAAACTCTGTGCCGTATGGTGGAGGTTTAACATCTATTCTCTCAGCAAATACAGATCCAATATTTCCTGTTTCTGGCTTTCCAAACAACCCAGTACTTGTTGAACTGCCACTAGATGGAGCACTTGATCTGCTAAATAAATTTGGTGAAGCAAAATTACCAGCAGATGTTTTTCCAAACATACCAGCTGTGTTTTGAAAGCTTTGTGAAGGCTCTGTTTTCACATTTGATGGTCCACCAAACAGAGGGTTAGAAGATGGTTCTTTCTTTACTTCTACAGTACTGTCTGAAGATGAACTACTTGAAGAAAATAATCCACCTGCAGGTGTAGGTAGTCTAAATGAAGCTGCTGTTGACTGTGAAACATCTGAAACTCCAGAATAACCAAATAAAGTAGGATTTTGTGTACTGCTTGAAAACTGGCCAGTTCCTCCAAATGTGGTGCTTCCAAAGCTAACATTCTGATTAGCCCCAGAACTAGCTGTGCCTTGCCTACTAAATAATGAACTTTGTCCTCCACTCTGTGTAGAGCTTTGTACCTGTGATATACTTTGTCCAAACATGGAGCTCTGTCCAGTAGCAGAACTTTGTCCAAACACTGAGCTTGCATAGGAAGGTGGAGGCCCCGAACTTGCCCCAGATGTTGAACTCTGTCCAAATCCCGAGCTCTGTCCAAATCCTGTACTTTGTCCAAATACTGGGCTCTGACCAAATGTGCTAGCATAAGATGGTGGGGATGTTACCTGTGTGCTGGTTGTTGTGGCCTGGCTCTGTCCAAACACATTACCTGAAGTACTACCAAATACTGGAGTATTCTGCTGCCCGCCAAATGGTGAACCAAAGGGATTAGACATTTTGTTCTCTTGTACAAATATTACCAACTTGATTTGGCAAGCTGTCTGTTTTCTATGAAGTAATTGCACTTATATCCTAATCCTGCATGTACATGTCAAGTGTGGGATGAATGTATCTCATCTGTAAAAACCACATGTTAAACAATTAGATAATGATCGAAGTTCATAAAAATAGCTATACCTTTTTTTTCAATATTTTTTAATAAAAATAGTTGGTTATATATTCAAAATTGTTAGGAATAACAATCTCTTGTCATTATTTTATGTTAAAGGAACTGAGGTCCAAAAGTAAACATGAGCAATCAGTGATCACATGTGTCGCCTCATGATGGCCAATTTCATGTTGAGACAAAGTTTGTAACAGATGGACAGACAGACGGACAGTGCACAACTAGACTTAGTACTGATCATTCCTGTAAAGTTTGGATAAAATTGCACCAGTAGTTTATGAGGAGTAGTCCGGACAAGCTTTTGCGTATCTGGCAACACACAGAAAACACCTTTATCAAAGGGCCATAACTCAACCAAAAATCATTCAACCGGAAAATCCATGCAATATGCGCAAGGACTTGAGCTACAGATCAATCCTGTAAAGTTTCATTGAAATTGCATTAGTGGTATAAGAGAAGTAGTCCGGACAAACTTGAAAAATAAAAATTATTAAAGGGCCATAACTCTGACAAAAATCATTGAACCGGAAAATGCTGACAATATGCACAACTAGACTTGGTACTGATCATTTCTGTAAAGTTTGGATGAAATTGCACCAGTAGTTTATGAATAGTAGTCCGGACAAGCTTTTGTGTACCTGGCAACACACAGAAAAAAACACCTTATTATCAAAGGGCCATAACTCAACCAAAAATTATTCAACCGGAAAACCCGTGCAATATGCGCAAGGACTTGAGCTACAGATCAATCCTGTAAAGTTTCATTGAAATTGCATTAGTGGTATAAGAGAAGTAGTCCTGACAAACTTTAAAATTAAAAATTATTAAAGGGCCATAAATCTGATAAAAATCATTGAACCGGAAAATGCTGACAATATGCACAACTAGACTTGGTACTGATCATTTCTGTAAAGTTTGGATGAAATTGCACCAGTAGTTAATGAGTAGTCCGGACAAGTTTTGTGACGGACGGACAGACGGACGTTCTAACAGGAGAGTAATTATGTGGCTACTCTATTGTTCTCTGTATTGTTCTTTTTAGCCACACAAAAGAAAATAGCCACATAAAAGCACTACGGAATGAATGACATCAAAGAGAAAGAACAGTTACCTATTGTCCCTCTAGCCACATAATTACTGTCCTGTGAGTGCTGACAGACAGACAGACGGACAGACAGACGACGGAGAAGTGATCCCTATATGTCGCCACTACTCCGTAGAGGCGACACAAAAAAAAAACCATACAATTTATATTTCTTACACAGACCAACTGGGAAACTTAACAAGAGCTGTCGGTAGGACAGCATGCTCGACTATTCTTAGTGCTTGATAGTAAAACTAGAAATGTGTCATCATGCCACGGATGCCCCCGCATGCAGCCAAAATTTCAGATGGTGCATTAATTATTTTTTTCATTTTAAGTTCAAAGCCCTTAAAACTTTAAAATGTTAACACAAACCATTTTCATACAATGTTCAAGACACTGAAATTATTCAGTCTTAACCTTTTAAAAATAACATATTTCATATTTGTAGCCAAAATAATGGCTAAAAGTATGAGTGCTGAAACTGAAAGTACAAAATTTTTCCAACATTCAGGAAAGATAAGTTTGTCTAAAATCATTGAACCACAACCAAATTCATACTTAAACTGCTTATTCCTAAGATGTATCTATATTATTTTCAAAGTGAAAGGGACATAACTCTGCAAAAAAAATCATCAAACCATGACAAAATTTCAACTTGACCTGCACATTCCTTTGACATATCCATATGTCAAATTTAAGTTGAATATGTAACACTATTGGGTAGATAATGAACAGAAACTGTAAATTTCATATTATTTTCAAAGTGAAAGGGGCATAACTCTGCCAAAAATCATTGAACCATGACCAAATTCCAACTTGGCCTGGGCATTCAAAAAACATATCCATATGTCAAATTTGAGTTGAATGTGTTGTACTGTTGGGGAGATAATAAAAGGAAACTGAAAATTTCATATTACTTTCAAAGTGAAAGGGGCATAACTCTGCCAAAAATCATTGAACCATGACCAAATTTGTACATGACCTGCGCATTCTTTTGACGCATACATATGTCAAGTTTGAGTTGAATGTGTTGTACTGTTGGGGAGATAATGAACGGAAACTGAAAATTTCACATTATTTTCAAAGTAAAAGGGGCATAACTCTGCCAAAAATCATTGAACCATGACCAAATTCCAACTTGGCCTGGGCATTCAAAAAACATATCCATATGTCAAGTTTGAGTTGAATGTGTTGTACTGTTGGGGAGATAATGAACGGAAACTGAAAATTCACATTATTTTCAAAGTAAAAGGGGCATAACTCTGCCAAAAATCATCGAACCATGACCAAATTCGAACTTGACCTGTATTTTGTCATGACATATCCATATGTCAAGTTGAGTTGAATGTGTTGTACCGTTGGGGAGATAATGAACGGAAACTGAAAATTCACATTATTTTCAAAGTAAAAGGGGCATAACTCTGCCAAAAATCATCGAACCATGACCAAATTCGAACTTGGCCTGTATTTTCTAATGACATATCCCCATATGTCAAGTTTGAGTTGAATGTGTTGTACCGTTGGGGAGATAATGAACGGAAACTGAAAATTTCATATTATTTTCAAAGTAAAAGGGGCATAACTCTGCCAAAAATCATCGAACCATGACCAAATTCGAACTTGACCTGTATTTTGTCATGGCATATCCATATGTCAAGTTTGAGTTGAATGTGTTGTACCGTTGGGGAGATAATGAACGGAAACTGAAAATTTCAACTTATTTTCAAAGTAAAAGGGGCATAACTCTGCCAAAAATCATCGAACCATGACCAAATTCGAACTTGACCTGTATTTTGTCATGACATATTCATATGTCAAATTTGAGTTGAATGTGTGCAACCGTTCTTAAGATAATGAACGGAAACTGATGATGACGGAATGACAGAATGACGGAAGGACGGAAGGACGGAAGGATGGAAGGACGGAAGGACGGAAGGACGGAATGACGGAACAGGGTAACACTATATGCCCCGGCCATTACATGGCGGGGGCATAAAAATGCCTGATACAGTTACCTCCTCCTGTTTACAGGTTGGGGTCATGATGGTGAACAAGTGTGCAAAGTTTCAAAGCCATATGTCAATGGACTTTGAAAATATTTGAACTATTACAAAAACTTTAACGTAAATTGTAAGTCGAAAAAGGGGCATAATTCTGTCAAAATGCTTGATAGAGTTACCTCCTCCTGTTTACAGGTTGGGGTCATGATGTTGAACAAGTGTGCAAACTTTCAAAGCCATATGTCAATGGACTTTGAAAATATTTGAACTATTACAAAAACTTTAACGTAAATTCTAAGTCGAAAAAGGGGCATAATTCTGTCAAAATGCTTGATAGAGTTACCTCCTCCTGTCTACAGGTTGGGGTCATGATGGTGAACAAGTGTGCAAAGTTTCAAAGCCATATGTCAATGGACTTTGAAAATATTTGAACTATTACAAAAACTTTAACGTAAATTCTAAGTCAAAAAAGGGGCATAATTCTGTCAAAATGCTTGATAGAGTTACCCCCTCCTGTCTACAGGTTGGGGTCATGATGGTGAACAAGTGTGCAAAGTTTCAAAGCCATATGTCAATGGACTTTGAAAATATTTGAACTATTACAAAAACTTTAACATAAGTGGTTACGCCGACGCCGACGCTCGGGTGACTGCAATAGCTCTACTTATTCTTATCGAATAGTCGAGCTAAAAAGGAAAGATATGCAAAAGATATTTAAGTAATATACTTAGTAAAGAATGAAAATTGTATTTTAAAAGAGCTATTTTAGTCTGATATTTTACAATAAGAATAATTATTCTGGAAAAACATGTAGCTGAAATTTGCACACAAAAAAATTATTTCAAGTGCCGTCATTTTAAACACCTTTAACATACACAATTTATGTCATTTTCTAATACAGAGATTTATATAAAAAGTAAATGTATTTGCTATTGGCCTAAATATAAGTATGTTACGAAATAAAAGTATGCTTGTACATTTGAAATTTTCACAGAAAATCGTCTATGTCCAACAACAATTTGACTAGAGGTACATATCAGCAATACTGTGCATTTATCAACATGATAGGTCCAGTCGAACGGATCGAACCTGGGGCCTCTTATGCATTAGTTAATCACTTAACCGACTGTGCTATTGCGGATGTTACGAGAGCCTACATTAAGCTAGTGGGAGTTTTTCAAACGTAATTGATATCACAGTGACACTCCATATTAATTCTCGTAAAATAAACGGACATTAAACCGAAGTGGATTCAAATATTTAAATGAGTGCTATAATGTATTCATAATTAAGAGATCAATTAAATCAGACTATATTTATCCAATAACATACAGATTGGATTCATATTGACGTGAATGATGATTCATAAATTATATTTTATGTTTATAACAAATACATGTAGTACATTACTAAAAATAGTGTCTGGTCCGTTACTTAAATTAGAATGGAGTGCCAGACAAAACATTTTGTTGACATTTGAGTAAATATTGCCAATTTACTATCATACAATGCTTTGGTTTAAAATATCATTGGTTGTAAAATGAATAATTTTGTATTGTGTATAGAAATTGCTAAACTAGTTTGTTGATATTGAATTTCCATGTGTGTAATTAGATAAAATGTGTATCGAGTGTGCAAAAGGCGTTGCAAGTTCCTTGTGTTTATTTACAGTATAGATGTGTATATTTGCCGTTATTTTTTAATTACTTACTTATAGAATGTCAATTTCCTGTGGTGTGTTTAACATTTATTCGTTTTATTATTTATAACTAGAAATGTGTCATCATGCCACGGATGCCCCCGCATGCAGCCAAAATTTCAGATGTTATAACATTTAGTTCCAAATTTGTTTGCACAAATTATTTTTTTCATTTGCAGTTCAAAGCCCTTAAAACTTTTCAATGTTAACGCAAACCATTTTCATACAATGTTCAAAGCACTGAAATTATTCAGTCTTAACCTTTTGAAAATAGCATATTTCATATTTGTAGCCATAATAATGGCTCCATACATTTCCACAAAAGTATGAGTGCTGAAACTGAAAGTTCAAAATTTTTCCAACATTCAAGAAAGATAAGTTTGTCCAAAATCATTGAACCACAACCAAATTCAAACTTTCCACAAAAGTATGAGTGCTGAAACTGAAAGTTCAAAATTTTTCCACCATCAAGAAAGATAAGTTTGTCCAAAATCATTGAACCACGACCAAATTCAAACTTAAACTGCTTATTCCTAAGATGTATCTATATTATTTTCAAAGTGAAAGGGACATAACTCTGCCAAAAAATCATCAAACCATGACCAAATTCCAACTTGACCTGCCCATTCCTTTGACATATCCATATGTCAAATTTGAGTTGAATATGTAACACTGTTGGGTAGATAATGAACAGAAACTGTAAATTTCATATTATTTTCAAAGTAAAAGGGACATTACTCTGCCAAAAATCATTGAACCATGACCAAATTCGAACTTGGCCTGGGCATTCCAAAAACATATCCATATGTCTAATTTGAGTTGAATGTGTTGTACTGTTGGGGAGATAATAAACAGAAACTGAAAATTTCATATTATTTTCAAAGTGAAAGGGGCATAACTCTGCCAAAAATCATTGAACCAAGATCAAATTTGAACTTGACCTGCGCATTCCTTTGATGTATCCATATGTCAAGTTTGAGTTGAATGTGTTGTACCGTTGGGGAGATAATGAATGGAAACTGAAAATTTCATATTATTTTCAAAGTGAAAGGGGCATAACTCTGCCAAAAATCATCGAACCATGACCAAATTTGAACTTGACCTGTATTTTCTCATGACATATCCATATGTCAAGTTTGAGTTGAATGTGTTGTATCGTTGGGGAGATAATGAACGGAAACTGAAAATTTCATATTATTTTCAAAGTAAAAGGGGCATAACTCTGCCAAAAATCATCGAACCATGACCAAATTTGAACTTGACCTGTATTTTCTCATGACATATCCATATGTCAAGTTTGAGTTGAATGTGTTGTATCGTTGGGGAGATAATGAACGGAAACTGAAAATTTCATATTATTTTAAAGTAAAAGGGGCATAACTCTGCCAAAAATCATCGAACCATGACCAAATTCGAACTTGACCTGTATTTTCTCATGACATATCCATATGTCAAATTTGAGTTGAATGTGTGCAACCGTTACTAAGATAATGAACGGAAACTGATGATGACGGAATGACAGAATGACGGAAGGACGGAATGACGGAAGGACGGAAGGACGGAATGACGGAAGGACGGAACAGGGTAACACTATATGCCCCGGCCATAACATGGCGGGGGCATAAAAATTATTTTGTACATTAAAAGTATAGTTTAATAGTTAATCAGCCTGTTTACAAATAAGAGACTGTCAAATTCCATAGAAATGTGTCCTCTCTTAGTCACTAAAGACACTTGTTAAGAAATCCGCGCGTTGCTCTTAAAACATACAAACCTCATGTTTCTGCTCTTAACATATCCCTATTTTTTATCATAATTGTGGAAAATTTTTCTATAGATTCCAATAGCTCCCATGTCCTATATTTAGTTGAAAGATGAACAAAATGTTGTTTTTTTTATAAACAAGAAATGGTTTTATTGTAGAGTCCATTTACAGAGTAGCTTATTCTAGAAAGAAAATGATGACTGATATTTCTAGAACGCTCTGACAAAAAAAAATTACAGACAAACGTGTATCAAGCGACCGCGCAAGGGAAACACCCAAATCGGTTGTTTAATGAAACGGTCTCTTAAGACAAAGCATGATATAAAAGTCAACATTTATAAATGACATCTTTCTTATGCGGTAGGAATGTTTTTCAACTTCCTTTTTATATAAATGTTGAATAATTACTATGCTCCGATAATCTATATAGATGCTAATGTAAAAAATAACTTTCTGATATTTATTGACAAAACAAGTTTTGATCCATTACGTACATGTTTGATATTTTTTTCAGAATTTTTTAACTTCTCAGTTGTCTTTCTTTGTCTCCAACACAAAAACCCTATTAGTGAAGATGTTTTCTATTATGCATTTTTCATTTGAAATAAATATTAAACAAACTACATCTAATTGTTACGATTAATTTATTTTATTTAGTTCAAGGTCAATAAAATGCAGTCTAAATGGCAACAAGCGAAGCGTATACACCATCTCAGTAGGGGCTGAACGTTGCATTGTTTTTTCGATATTATTGGATAATACACGTCACGCGTATACTAAATTCATTTGCATAACTAAAACGGTTTGGGAAATAGAGTTTTTCACACATTTATTTGTTGTGTTTTGATTGTTAACATTTGTGACATTACGAGGCTGAGTTCTCTAAAAACACAATTACTTGACAGGTAAAAGTGGTTGTTTAATGAAAAGATTGATCTCAATTAGGTAACTAATTAGCGGTCACTGGTCGCTTTGAGCAAAAGTCGCTTAATACATTAAAGATATAAAGAGAAAATGATTGGGGGAATTTAAAGTGGTCGTTTAAGACAAAAGTCGCTTAATACACGTGGTTGCATGGGCAAGTTAGACTGTAGTTGTGCATCTGCTCCAGTTAAATAATATTTTCATCCTTTCATAATGATTATTTTTTGCATAAAATAAATGTCTTAAATATAACATTAAACTTGAAATTTTACTAAAGAGTGTTTCGTCATTTCTCAATAACGCAGTACCGCATACATTATTACACACCAGTGTAGTTATCAACAGTGTATTTGTCATGTGACATTAACGGTGATGTCTTTATTTTGATGGTACATGTGTTTACTTTTCTATCAAAATCGTTATGTTAGGAATATTTTCACAAATTAAACATGGAATTGATGTAGAAATGAATAATCTTTAAAGGTATCATAACAAATTTATTCAAATATGAATTTTAATATGATTTTAGACGGTTCAAAGCTTGCGTTTAAAATCATGGCGCAAATTTCACCACAGAACAGGTAAAGTTTTTTATGTTGTACGTAAAGGCCAGATATTGCCCAGACACGACAATATCTTGTCGCGGAGTACAATTAGTTGGACTAACGTTGTCTATAACACTATAAGCAAAAATCATTTTTTTCCTATTTTAATTTTTTATTTGTTTGGGTTGTCAGACCCACAGGGGGCCCACACAGTGTTTGGATGGTATATACTGCTTGATAGTGACTTAAAATGAGATTTTAGTCATAACCTTATAATATGTATATAAATATAGACAAGGGGCATTACTCGCTAAATAGAGAATTTTCGATCACCCTCAAATTCATGCGAGATTTTCAACTAATTAAATAAAAAAATTCCAAAAACTATACTGCTTTGCATAGCTTATATAATCCACAATTGATAAACACTAACTCTTTTCTGATTCCCTTAGCCCATTTAAAGAAATTTATTCAAAACCGTTCACTTCTGTCACAAAATTGCTTAGTCGTACGAGATGTCGCAACACCAAATTCCACGGGTAAACTATCAATTTTAAAAGGGGTAGGTACAAATAAACGCATGCAAACAATAACACAACATAGTTTCTATTACCTACCTGCGCAAATAGTCGTGAAGCGCTCTATATTCGTCTGTTTCGAACGAAATCTTCAAATCAGAGCAGAAATCTGCTTCGACGTAGACATCTTGGGGAAACCCCGGTCACGTGACCAGCCGGTGTATCGAGACCTTTCATTGGTTCGGTAGGAACTTTGTTGATAACGACAACCAATGAAAGGTTTCCATACACCATGACCAGAATTTCCAACATGTATTCGCCGAAGCAGATTTCTGCACTGATTTGAAGATTTCGTTCGCAACAGACGAATATAGAGCGCTTCACGACTATTTGCGCAGGTAGGTAATAGAAACTATGTTGTGTTATTGTTTGCATGCGTTTATTTGTACCTACCCCTTTTAAAATTGATAGTTTACCCGTGGAATTTGGTGTTGCGACATCTCGTACGACTAAGCAATTTTGTGACAGAAGTGAACGGTTTTGAGTAAATTTCTTTAAATGGGCTAAGGGAATCAGAAAAGAGTTAGTGTTTATCAATTGTGGATTATATAAGCTATGCAACGCAGTATAGTTTTTGGAATTTTTTTATTTAATTAGTGGAAAATCTCGCATGCATTTGAGGGTGATCGAAAATTCTCTATTTAGCGAGTAATGCCCCTTGTCTATATTTATATACATATTATAAGGCTATGACTAAAATCTCATTTTAAGGTCACTATCAAGCAGTATATACCATCCAAACACTGTGTGGGCCCCCTGTGGTCAGACCAAACAAATAATTGTAGCAAAATTTCAGACCCTGATGTTCTTATTTGCAAATGCCGAAAGTAGTCCAAACTCCTCGAAGCGGTTACTTCCCTTCATATGTACATTAATGCCGAAAAATGGGCGTTTGAATTTAATTTTCATTATTTTGTATACTTGGGATAATTTTTTGATAAACTATAACGTATGTAGGTACGAAAAGTTTAAAATTAAACAGAAAGAGAAAAATGACTTTAGATTTTCTATGTAACGGTCGATATAATTATACATTTGAATTTGACGTTACGTCATGTGACTTTCATCATCATGTGACGTCTCTGAGGGCAGTGATTACAATCTGTTAAGGGAGGTAATCACTGTGAGGAGTTTGAATCCGTGACTGCAACAGTATTTTAGTTCAAATCAATGCGACTAGCACCTTTGGTTTCAAAACTTTACTTTACAGTATGGTTTTTAAAAAAATATTTAGATATTTTTTTAATCGGTCTATCCATCTTAACTAGAATCTGAAATGGTAAAGGGTCAATTCGGCCTTATTCCATGCAAAGCGACGTCATATTTATAGGACTAGTTGACCCGTGCCGAACACAGGCGCTAGTCACATAATCAAATATTTTAGATAATCGGTCTATATATGTATATATCTACATATATAGACCGATTATGTAAAATATTTGATTATGTGACTAGCGCCTGTGAGTTGGAATAGGGCCGAGCAAGGCGAGCTGACTCGGGGCCGAGTACGTTTTAGGGCCGAGCTGACCCTAATTCATCTGAAAGTCTCGAGTAAGTCAAGTGGAATAAAAACAAATTCCAAACTTCTACAAATAACTCTGATTTTTTTACCTAATTCATCTTTTCTTGTGTTTTTGTTTTCTTTTCCGCACTTTCGTTCCGTAAGAAAAATTAGTCAATATAATCACTACTGGTTGGGGACCACCAAAATCGGACAACCACCATACCGGGTTAAAAGTACTAAATTTGGTAGCTAAAAAACTTATAAACTTAAGACTTATCGTGGACTAACCAGTTCTCAAACCTCTAAGCATTCAAGAGGTCTTTTAATGTAAATGAAAATATATCTTTATAAAAATTCTTTACATATATACACTTTAATCTTTATGTAACATTTCTGTAAAATTTGACTGAAATTCAACTATTAAAAAAGCTCTATTTCCATCTTGAAAAAGCACAACCCTCTGTTTTAAAACTAACATGGCCTCTTAAAAAAAGAACCTAATCTCAAACCCCTTCAAGTATCTCTAAAATTCTACTGTTTAATTTAGCCAACGAAGTGATTGTTATATGACTATCACATGACAATGAAGTACCCTACGTACACGATGCAGTTACCTGCTTTAAGATATTTTTTGTCTATAATATTCATTTTCACAAATAGTTAATGGTGTATTTATGGGACTTACAAAGGTAATAGCAATTTGTATGAAATTACGCTAAGTAAAAAATATGTTATGTAAATATTTGTTCCTATGCACTGTTTTCATTTGACATCAGCAGACATGTCTGTCAGAAACTAAGCTTTTATGCACACAAGTTCAGGACATCATGCATAGTCACTTCTAGTAAAAAAATAACAGCACATGAATGAAAGGTTTGAGAATAGGTTGGGTGTGAGATTAGGTACTTATACGATAATTATTTCTGAAATATCTATATCTTATTGAAAGAAGTTAGAAGTTAATCGAGGTCCTAATAGCGACATAAAATAGTTCCATTAGAAATTATTTTCATACGAAAATAGACTTTCATACGAAAATAGACTATTAAAAACATATGCATTTTAGAGTGTGTGTGACTGTGTGTAGGGGCTCCAAACAGTTGATGCATATTCTAGCTGGGGTCTTACTAGGGATTTATAAGCTAGTTGATTTACTTTTACATTTTTTTGTATTGATATTTCGTTTAACGAATCCTAGGGTTTTACTTGCATTTGATGTAATTCTTGAGATGTGTGTGTTGTAGTTTAGGTCTGTGGACAAGTCAAGACCAAGGTATTTTGAGCTAGGAACTGATGTTAAAGCTTGGCCATGAAGGAAGTACTTGTTGTTGATGACTTTTTTGTTTTTTTTTGTGATGTGAAGGACTTGACATTTTGAGGGGTTGAATTCCATGTCCCACTCCCTTTCCCAGATTTGCATCTTATTGAGATCCTCCTGTAGGGATTGTGAGTCTGAGGAAGAATTTATAGTAATGTAATAGTGGAAAACAGAATCCCTAAAGGAAGCCCAACCGGCAAAATTTTAAAATGTTGCAGGCTCGGTTTGATTGAGCCTGTTCATTGACGGTACTGGAAAGTGCAAGTTACCGTCCACGCCCCCTAGCACCGGCTTAAGCAGAATTCAACATTTAAACACAAAAATGGTGAAATTTGGAATTTAGAAACATCCGCAGTTATCATGGAACCTTCAATGTGTCACAGTAGTGCCATTCCATGAAAAGCGGCGTATGTAAACCACAGTGTCATCTGCAAAGAGTCGATTTTGAGACTTGGAGACAGAAGATGGAAGTTCATGAATTAATATAGATCAGAAAGCAAAATGGGCCAAGGTCAGAGCCTTGGGAGACGCCAGAATTTACAGGGACGTCTGCACAGTGTTCATCATCCAGTACAACAGTTTGGCTCCGACCTATCAGGAAGGAACGTGTCTAATTGAGAATTTTTGTGGAGACACCGTTTCCTTGAAGGGTAAGGAGTAATGTACAATGATTTACTTTATCAAAGGCTTTGCTAAAGTCAAGGAGAATAAGATCTGTTTGTTTGCCTGCTGAGATGTTGTTGACAAGGGAGTCTGTGAGTTCAATAAGCTGTGTTTCACATGAACGTTTCTCCCTAAAGCCATGCTGAAGGTCGAAGAGAATGTTGTGATTACTGAAGTGTGAAGAGAGATGTGAAGCGACAATGTGTTCAAGCGATTTGCAAAGGATACAAGTTAATGAAATCGGTCGGTAATTGGCTGGATCTGTGCTGTCACCTTTTTGTAAATAGGGCAAACAAAGGCTTTGGTCCAGTCAGAGCAGAGGGAATTGTACCAGAGGATAAAGATTTTTGGAATAGAATTGTGATGATATCTGTGATTTCATTCCTCAGGTCTTTGGGGACAACTGGCCGAACAAGGTCTGGGCCTGCAGCTTTGTCTATCTTAAGGTTGGCAAGAAGTTTCAGCACACAGCTATATCATCCATTTGAGGTTATTAACAGTAATTTTTGGGGTCAATGTAATAAAGTTTTTACAGGCAAGTTTGTTTTAGAGACAGTGGAAAGGCACTGGAAAAAACTGATTGGACCTGCGTGTTCAATATATTGGCCTTATCGCGGTTTTTTTTTATTTAAGATAGCCTGTTGTTTGGTCTTTGAGAGTTGTTACATTTTGGGAGATGGTCCAAAAACGAGCGATACTCTGGGTAAAACATCATTACTGCCACTTGTCATCAGTTACAGCCATGCAGAAAGATCTTGGCTGGCGTTATCTCGAGCATCGCAGACTAGACTTTAGACTTATTATATTTTTTAAAATTTACCATAATCTAGTAGCCATTAGCCTTCCCACATACATTAAAACTCCAACTAGGCTTACTAGACATATGCATGGACCCCTCTCTCTTAGGAAAATAAAATATAAGATTCAAGATTTTATTCCAAATATATGTGGGTATTATACACATGAGTACACAGCATATATACAAACATACATACATACAGAAACATAATATCAAGGTCATTAAACATATATAACATATATTTGAATTTTACTGTATATTTGAGACATAAGTTTGGTTTAATATGAGCAGAATAATCATATTACAGCATGCAAGGTTTAAATGAAGCACAAATTTTGCATAATGATATCAATTAAGTAACATTACATTTACCTCCCTAGCTTCTATAATTTACGAATATTCAACATTTATTCTTAATTCAAACATTTTAAAGATAAAAATTGATAATTTTCTTATAACATTTTCATTTTGAGATGTTAACAATTCAATAAATTTTGGTATATTTGTTTTTTTTTCAATAATATTTATTTATGAGTTGTTTTCTCAAAATAATATAGAGAAATATAGAATCCCTAAAGAAAGCCCAACACGTCAAAATTGAAAATGTTGCAGGCTCGGTTTGATTGAGCCTGTTCATGGACGGTACCGGAAAGTGCAAGTTACCATCCACGCCCCCTAGCACCGACTTAAGCAGAATTCAAAATTTAAACACGAAAAATGGTGAAAATTTGAATTTAGAGACATCCGCAGATGTATTCATACGGCGATTATCATGGAATAATACATGAAATTCACCTTCTAGTTTTAAGCAAATATTACATTTTCTTTCATTATAAGGAATGCTTCAGGTTTATGCCATCTACCAGTTTCTACTTTTAATCTATGCGAAGAAGTCCTGAAACGTGATAAAGATTTCCTAAATTTTTCAATATCAACCATTGACAGATATGATTTAAAAACAAAATCACAAAATAATACATAACTTCTTGCTCTTGATGAATCTCTTAAAGTTGCATACCAATTTTGTATAAATGTTACTTCGTTCCTGTAGTAAGCAAGTCTACAAGATATAATAAGCCACGCCTTTAATATCAAATATCGTTATTGTTACTGTTTGTATGTTTACTTGATGTTTGGGAGTTTATGAGTGTATACTTGGATGCAACACATATAATAAAATATATAAACCATCCTTCGGGTCTTGTTTAGTTTGTGTGCTAGTAAGCCATCCAAATAGAAAATATAAATGTTACATTGGCGACGAGGATCGGATACTAAAAAAAACAAACAAACTGCGGATTAATTTAAACTGACTCTGTGAAAAAAAAAACAGATTTGAAATTTGAAAATGGATAATTTACCTGCTTTTTCCGAAAATTCGATGTTTTTGCTGATGAAAATTCTCTGGGAGTACGATGGGAAAAAGTATTTGGATAAATTAGAAAACTTATTTGTTGGACTGGGTATAAACACTAGAAAACGAAAAAAAAGCACTGTTACTTCATTATGCAGGAGATGATGTTTACGATACCTATGATACATTGAATTTAAGAGAAGACAATGAAAACTACGAAGAAACGAAAATTGGATTAACAGCATACTTTAAGCCAAGAAAAAACACACAATTTGAAATATTCGAATTTCGTAATATGAAGCAATTGCATGGGAATCTATCGACCAGTTTACAACAAGATTACGCCAGAAAGCTAAGAATTGTGAATTTTCGGACATTGACTCAGAAATTAAAAGCCAGATCATACAGGGTGTTATTTCACAAAACATGAGAATGCAGTGTTTACAAGATCCGGATAAATCACTTAATGACTTACTTACAAAATGAGAACCATGGAAATATCAAAAACTCAAGCAGCAAATATGTCAAAGGATGAAAGTAGTCAGCAAGTAGTGCGGGTAAAAAGCAATCCTCGATTTAGCCGTCAATCAAAGGGATTCGCACCTAAACGTTATCAGCAACGTTCATATCAAACTATCCCAGAAGCAAGTTTGTCGTCGGGAAACGAAACTACCCTCCAGAACGAAATAAAAAATGCCGAAATTGGTGGAGGAAGGTATCCCCATATGTCACGTTGTCCTGCTATCGGAGCGGAATGTAATTACTGTCATAAGAAGAATCATTTTATATCGGTCTGCAGAAAACGTCAAAACAAGGTGAAGTTAATCGATGATGAACAGTCGGATTCACAAGTTTTATCAGAGGCAAGCACGTCGAGTGTTAGTTCAAATGAGTGCGATGTTTTATTTGGATTTAAAATATCAGATGGAAAAAAAGTGCCAAAGAAATGCATAAATTAAATGGAGTAGATGTTTATGTGTTGATAGATAGCGGTTCATCGTTAAATATTATTAGCGAAATCGACCTCGAGAAAATGAAAATCCGTCCAGAAATCAAGAAAACGAAAACAAAAGCATTCGCATTTGGACAGAAATCTCCACTTCCATTCATAGGCAAATGTTCCCTGCTTGTGGAGTCGGACTCAAAATTTATGACAAAAGATTTCCATATCGTTAAAGGTAACAAAGAATCATTGATCAGTTATGAATTATCGGTAGAGCTCGGGATTTTACCGCAAATACAATCAGTTCATAAATCAGTTCAAAGCAAAGACGCATATTCAGGACTTATTGAAGAATATTCTCAAGTTTTCACAGGCTTAGGATGTCTGAAAGACAGAAAAGTTAAGTTTCATATTGATGAAAGTGTTGTACCTGTAGCTCAACCGGCTAGGAGAGTTCCATTTCATGTACGTTCGCAAGTCGAAAAGGAACTGAAAAGTTTAGAGGAAATGGATGTTATTGAAAAGGTTATAGGTTTACCGACACCATGGGTTTCGAACTTAGTAGCGGCTCCGAAACCTAATGCTCCGCATGAAGTGAGAGTGTGCGTAGATATGAGAAAAGCTAACACCGCAATCAAAACAGAGAAAAATGTTTGCCCGACGGTAGATGATATCATCTTGACGTTAAACGGCGCAACTGTATTTTCACGTCTAGATCTGTACAAAGCTTTCCATCAAATTGAATTGGATGAAGCATCACGTGTAATGACAACGTTTCAGACACATTTGGACTGTTTAGGTATAAAACGTCTAAATTTCGGGTGTCCGCAGCACCGATAATTTTTCCAAAAATGAGCTTCGTCAAGCACTTCAAGGTCTTAAAGGCATATTGAATATTGCCGACGACATCGTATGTTTTGGTAAGACACATGAGGAACACGACGCAAATCTTCGCGCTTTACTGCAACGTCTTCAAGATAGAAACCTCACACTGAACAGCCAAAATGTTCATTCGGGACAATCTAAAATCAAGTTCTACGGATACGTATTTTCCGATCGGGAATTTCACCCGATCCTGACAAAGTAAATGCAGTGAAAAATATGGACAGACCAAAAAATCAATATCCGAAATCCGTTCATTTCTGGGTCTCACGAACTATTTGTCTAAGTTCATAGATGGCTATTCAAGCTTAACAGAACCATTAAGACGACTTACACATAAAGGTGTAAAATTTGAATGGACTGCCGACCAAGAAAAATCGTTCACATCATTAAAAGATACCTTAATTAGTGATAAGGTCATGACATATTTCGATCCTAGAAAGGAAACTGTTGAGAGATTTATGGCGCCACTGCAAAAAGCAATTAAAACAGCGATAGCGTCTAGACAAGATTATAAAAGAGCGTTAAGTAGATATCTTATGAATTTTCGGAACACACCACAAACAACTACACAAACAGCTCCTAGTGAATTAATATTCAATCGTAAATTAAAGACAAAATTACCAAAGATGACATTTGACAACAAAGACACAAATATTCGAGACAGGGACAGTCTATCAAAACGAAAAACAAAATATACGCTGATAAGAAACGTCGAGCTCAGCCAATAATTTGAAACTGGGAGATCGTGTGTTATTAAAAACGGGAACAACGGAATAAGTTTGAAACAGCTTTTTGACCCTACCCCCGGGATAATCATCGCTATGAAAGGATCTATGCTTACAATCAAACATAAAGGAAAAGAAATCACACGGGACGTTTCCAAATTTAGATATGTTCATGGAGATCAAGAGCCGGTGCAGACGAAACCTGCAGATAATACATCTTTACCTAGAAATAGGCCGCAGAGGAAACGCCGACCGCCGAGACGTTATGAAGATTAAAGAAAAAAAAAAAGAAAATGGTTTAATCTATGATACCATTTCTCGTTACAGCTATTAGGGTTAATGACTCAAATGTGTGGGCATAATAATGCCCTAATTATATTCGCTATCATAGCAGTGTATCATTTATATCCGCTTGCTGGATTTATTAATCTTAGGAAAAAAATGATAACGTATGTGAGAACATTCTGTTATTCGTGAAATTAATACTTTTGGTTTTTATTAAATTACCTTATAATTGGGTTTTGTGTGGTAGAACGGAAAAACAAATCATTCTCGAGATAACAATGCTAGTTGTTTGAACAAATGTTGTGATAATAATGTAATTTGCTTGATATTTTGTGACATTCCGAAAAATAGAAAAGATATGACAATTAACAATAACATTATATTTAACATTACTTCGTTGAAACAGATGCCTAGTTCACTGATTAGAGTAAATCGCATTGGTTCATGAACTCTGCTGAAAAAGGAGAAGAGTTTATAACAATAGACTTGCTATATAGTTTATTTCATACGGAAAAAATATTTCTTATTACAATATGTTTGCACATTTAAATTTAAAGTTTTGATGATTTAAGTTTATTGATTTTATTGATGAGTTCTAAACTAAAGATAGAGGAGGATGTAGTAAGCAAGTCTACAAGATATAATAAGCCACGCCTTTAATATCAAATATCGTTATTGTTACTGTGTGTATGTTTACTTGATGTTTGGGAGTTTATGAGTGTATACTTGGATGCAACACATATAATAAAATATATAAACCATCCTTCGGGTCTTGTTTAGTTTGTGTGCTAGTAAGCCATCCAAATAGAAAATATAAATGTTACAGTTCCAACACAGTAAAAGACATACGGCTAGCTCAACTGGTTGAGGAAGACATCAGATGACCATTTTCGTGTATTATTTTAGGCTCGAGCGGACATCTAAATAGAACCACTGAAGTTCCATAACCTAACTGAATTACTTTCTCACATGAAAAAAATCAACTTCTTGGTTGATGAGTGTCAAGTGGTTTGAAGTCAGCTATGGAGAAATATCTGCGAAATTCTTGAAAAGAAGCTACGAACCACTATTTTTTGCCATGTTTTAAACATCCGTTCCCTACTGTCCGAGATCTTTTAAATATTACAAATTTATCATGCTGTGCTCCTGTCTCAATGTTATTTTAGAAGTTATCAGTTACTCTTTATATTCATGGTATTGTTTATATTGTTTCATATTATAGTGATTGTTTATATCGTTATACAATGTTGACTACAAAGAAGTTTTTATTGTTATCTATGAAGTTTTTTTACTTTAATTTATAGATATATACTCTTTGATGCCATCGCTAAACTTAATATAAATTCAATATAAGAGAGACACGATACTTATTCGGTCATTTTTGTATCAACATAATTGATTCAAACTGATTATTTTTCATAAATCTCTTTATTATTCTTATGTATATTTATTACATTTGAAGTATGCAAAATCAGTAAAAGTAAATAATTTTTTTCTTACATATATAAACATTTTTTTTAATTTCCAGAGTGGACTACATGTACTTTAAAACAATACATATTTGTCACAAAATAAACTAAAACAAAAATAATAATCATCATCATCATCATCATCATCATCATTATCATCATCATTACCACCACCACCAACAACAACAACAACAACGACAACAAAAACAACACCAATAACTATGGGAGATTAAGAATAGGAAAAAATACTGGCATTTTCTTTATTAAAGAACACAAAAAAAAATTATTTTGATATATGACTTTTGTTTTTTCAATGGTTTAATTAAGCAGAAAACATGAATAAAAACACAGTTGATTAATTATGTACTAATACAGGCCTCGACACTAACTTTTTTAGCAGGTGGTTAGCCGGACCACTAGATTTGAAATTAAGGTGGTCCTTCCAGGAGTCAGGTGGTCAATTATTATGATGTCATTTTACTGCAAAATTAGAAAAAAATATGTTTAAAATTGATGACAAAGATGTATCATTAACCTTAAGAAAACAGATATTTTAGATATATATTTTTATCTAATCATAAATATAGGAGAGCAAGTTAGTAGGTATTTTATCATAATGTTATTTGTTTTTTATATGTCTTTCAAAAATACACAACAGGGCTCTTATTTATGTTTACTTTTATATTGAAGTGATTTCTCTCTCAACTCAAGTTAGGGAATAGTGAAACAATTTGTGTCTGTAATTTTCTTATTCAATTTGTTATTCATAAATTCATTGCTGATATGTGGTACGACTTTAATTATGATAATTAATTTACATGTATCTTTTATAGATTATCATTTTTAATAAAACTAATAAATTATCTTAAAACAAGGAAATAGCTAGAGGATAAAAAAATAATACTAATGTTATATATAACTATAGTTTAGCTTATTTTTCTCACAGATGTATAATACCGAATTTTTACCTCCCTGTTGCTTGTTGGTTGATATTTATTTTTAACATGAGTATTTTTAACCTTTTAAAGTAATGTTAACTCTACAGGAAATGGATCTCTATCGTTAAACAGTTAAAATAAAGATAAGTAGCAAAGAATTACTAGATGTATTTTTCCAGTTCCTTTTGTTTGCTGCCATTATTTAAGTATATGAAATTTTAAGTTTATCTTATATCCCATACAATATCATAATTACATCGTCGGATGCCCACGGTTAATTAACATGTAATATAACATAAATGTTACTGGTTCCACCGTAGGTATCCGACGATGCATAATTATTAGCATCATTTGAATGAATTTTGTACCTTAATTGATATCACAAAGTCTAAACTCTTTTAACTTGCATAAACCAAATTTAAGCGACTTAAAATGAAAGTTATTGACTAAAGAACTTCTTTAACTAATCAGATAATTAATGAACCATATACTTGACATCGGACAAATGATTTTAAAGAAAATGTTTAGAACATGTTTTTGACCAAATCACCATTCTCCCAAATGAGTCTGCACCAACCAGAAAATTCAAGTGGTCCGACGGACCAGCGGCTTTTAAAATTAGGTGGTCCTTGCAAAAATCTGGTGGTCTCGGACCAACGGACCACCGCTAATGTCGAGGCCTGTACTAATACATGTAATAGAGACGATTTACTACAAATCATTTTGTTTTCCTAAATGTCGCAAAATACATTGCAAAATGTTCTTTGTTTTTAAAGAAATCGATTTCAATAGTGTTGCTTTGGTAAGCTTCGTCTAGCTTACTGACTCATATCTAGTTGTTTCAGGAATTATTGTAAAAAATATTAGAAGCCTAATTCACTGCGGTATACCGTACCCCGGATATTGCTCGATATTATGAGGACTTTCATCCCATTTCGCGACTTTGAACGGAGAACGAAGGTAAGTTCAACGACGATATTTTCCAAACTAATGGCTATTTCATTTATTTCAACGGGTTTTATATATCTAGAGGTATTTTTGTAGCTCTAAAAGACGTAAAAGTATTACAGGTATTTGTAAAATTGATTAAACTACCTCTAAACGATCTGCTGCTCACTAGGAAATACTGACCGCGATACTGTAGAATCGTTAGAAATTATTATATTATCAATTTTAAAAAAAAATGAATCGAGCAATTTTTTTATTCACAATCCAAGTATGCTTTGTCCAAATTTCAGGCCAAAAGTGTGAAAGTACAAAAAGATACAGGCCAAAAAAGATACAAGAAAGTGTACCGAGTATTGATTTTAAGTGTACAGAGTATTGCAAAATAGCCCAACTTTAGTGTACAGTGTATTGCAAAACAAAATGAGCACATTAGTATGGAAAATCGATATTTTTGTCTAATTTTCACGTCTGTTTATCGATTCCATTACATTCTGCTGATAATGTACTGTTTATATGATATCTATTCAAATATTCAGATTCAACAATGCATTTTCAGTGTTATTACTGTTCTTTTCCTACGGGTAAATACAGAGATTTAATTTCCAATTTGATTGAAAGTCACACTATGGATGAAATAAAGTGTGTGCAGGGTCGGAAGCAGGGTCGGGAGCAGGGATGAACCATCAAAATTGACGATAAAAATCTTTAAATGCATGTCTCAAGAGAGACCCATCTCTGAAAAGAAGGAGAAGAAAAAAACATTGATTTAAGCCTCTTTTACAAGTTCAAACTGCTATGAAACTATAAAAAAATGCTTCAATACTGATCAAACTGGGCACAAATGTTGGCTGGACCATAGCCTGTGGAACACCATGCTCAATTTGAAATTTCCAGTTACCATGACAACGGGGGGACGTCTCAAATTGCCAAAAATCTCTTTTTTGCGTTGTTTTTCCCCCATCAAAACTGATTTCAAGGTGCAGCAACTTCTCAATTGATTGGGATAAAGTCTAAGATAATTTTTTCGGCGTTGATTACACGGTACGTTTAAATCGACCTGAGGCCATTTTAGCCCCCCCCCCCCCCAAAGTCCCAAATCTTCTCGGCTATAAGAGGGGCTACTGTCCCACTTCAAACACCCAAACAGAAGGGGTTCACCTCCCCTGTGGCACCTCCTTGATGTACCTTTTTACTGGGGTGTGGTGGTGGCGCCGAAAAAGTGATCACTCTTTTGAACAACATTAATTTTCTCAAACTCAAAATTTCTAAATAGCGCATGTTTTACACTATTTGAGGCCTCAAAAGGGGTGGGGTGTAAATCCTTCAAATATGAGAAACAAGAAAAGGAAAGGCGGCGTTCAATGAACGCAACCCCCCTACGACCCATCAACACGAACAAGTGGCAAGGAGCCCAGGCGGACCCCAAACAAAAACAGGACAGCACAAGACAGCCCTAAAACACGCCTTGATGTGGTAAAAGGTAATAAGGAACATATAACCTTCTTATTGCATCTCCTGCCCTTTACCATTCTCTTATCAAAATCCATTATTCGATTTTTTGAGCTGTATTCGCTCGGCAGTCATACGGTAACTCATTGCTAATGGCGTAACACATTTCACATGCAGACGGTCTGTCGTTGCTAGAGTGCAGGTACAAAATGACCGAAAGTTACCTTTATATGGATTTTTGGCATAGTAGGAAGTCGGTTGATAATAGATATTGGCACACTTGCTCAATACCATCTAATATTGACAATCTTCAGGCAGCATTAATGGACTTTGGATGCTTTTTTTTACTATTTAAAGTAAGATATGCAATAATTATTAACAAATTCTGGAAAGGTTGATCCTTCGATAGCAACGAGAACTTTGTAAACACAGAAAATTGCTGAGTTCGACTGAGATTTTTCATGATCAGGAATGAAAATCTGGATTATTCGCAGATGTTTCCAGTAAAGTACCTCCGAACTCTGCATATTGTGCACATATAGTGTAAATAAGTATACACAATAAGAAATATTTAAAATTAAATGTGGTAAATACTCTGTGTTTACTACTTTCATTTACTCTATATTGATAACCAATACTCGTTACACTAAAAAGCAATACTCGTGACACCGGCGGGCAACTCCAACGCAATACTCGGTACACTGACATGTGTATTTATTCTCAAAATGCACTGTCATCTGGGGTTCTATTGTTAATTGAACATTTACATCATAAAAATTATCATCATTATCACATTTCACTCGATTCAAGTTTTTCTTTTGAGGAAGTATATGCACAAAAACATCAAATTTGACTGATCCGAGCTCATTTATCACGTGAGCAAAGAGACGAATTATACCTCCTAATTACATTTCAAAGCTATTTCTCAACATTTTTGGGGTTTCAGCAACTAGAGAAATTATCGAAGTATTTTGTTTTTCTATAAAATTTATATCAAACCAATTCCAAATGACTCAATATCGTCACTGAACTTACCTCCTTTCTCGTTCAAAGTCGCGAATTGGGATGAAAGTCCTCATTATATCGAGCAATATCCGGGGTACGGTATACCGCAGTGAATTTAATGCACGCACGTTTGATGGGATTAAAATACTAGTATTCAAGTTTTTAAATATAATGACCATTTGAAATCCAGTAACTATATAAATCATATATTTGTACAACGATCGTGTTCATATGACAATTTTAATTGTTCAAGCTAAACTATGTTATAGCACCACAAGTAAAATGAAAAAAAAACTTACAGTTTTGTGTTCTTTTTCGATTTTTTGTTTAAATTACAAATACTTAAGTTACAATATCCAGCCAATTGAACATTCGACAAAAAAACATTATTTTGTTTTCAATGTAATTGGACCTGGAAGTGTGTTTGCCGCAAAATAATCTTAAAATGCTCGTTGAAAGACGACATAATTTTTTAAAAAAAGAATGTGACCTTGTGTTGCTTTTAAGGTGTTCGTCGTATCAATCGCATCTTCTCGGCCCTTACCGTGAAACTTCGGAACACAATAGTAAGAATACACAGAACGGATACGGGTCTTTGGTCTAACATACGCTTAAAAAAGGTAATTAAATGCTGGGAGTTGTTGACTTAATATGTTCCAATAAAACGAGCAAAAGACCAGCTAAATCAAGTAAATTTATAATTAAGAAAGTAAAAATTACAAGTACACTATTTAAATACTTATTATTATTAGTGTAGGAACTGAAGGCACAAAATGTTAACGGTTAACATCATTCGGAGTTGTTTGTTATTCTACATCATTGGGCATTTTTAATGATGACGATTCTAAGACATATTTTCAATCATAATTTTACAAGAATAGACTTTATTTTCCTATGGATGTCAGAAATATACATTCGTTTTACAGTATCAAAGATTACACTGTCTGCTGTTTGCTTTGTTTTTTTTGTTGTTGTTTTTTTATCTTAAACCACGTAGTAGATCTACTTTCAATACGTTTTAAGTCAAAGTTATTAGAAACACTAGCACAAACAAACAAACAAACAATAAACACTAGCCGAGATGTTCCAATTGGTAACATTATATTACTTCTTTTGTTGACAAAACCGCAAACCCATTATTTGTGAAAATTTCAGGCACATTTTAGTTAGCCAAGTCATTATTTTTAAAATTTCAAGAATAGATCCAAAGTTAATATTAAGACTTTTTGTCTTCTTGGCCTAGGGTGTAAGCACAATCTGTTCTGTTTTTTCATCAGTTATTCGTTTAGTCAGTCGGCCGAAAACAGCAACGTCTATCAAAATGGCTGCTAAAGTGAAAGAAATAGGCCATACCGATGCAAAATGCACCACTAGGCAAATAGCTATTCTCAAAGTTGAAACGTGATTTAAAACTGCTATATTGGTTCCCATTTTGGACAGATGCAATGCGCGTAGTTGTTGCTTATACAGTATCAAATTTACTTTGTATGGTCTTTTGCAAATGTCGTCACTGGTGACAAGACATAGGCCCACCAAAAAAAAAAAAAAAAAAAAAAAAGAAAGAAAACGATTTGGTCTACAAAGTCTGCTGCCAAAGACAATGCATTGCAAAAGGACCATGAGTATAAAAAGGTAATGCTTGCATCTCAAATCCGCCTTAGGTTGGGGCCGAGATTTAAATAAACCGCGGGGCGCGGAGCGAAACACGCTAATTAGCGCACTCGCTAATTAGGTGTTTTCGCTCCGCGCCCGCGCCTCGTAATTAGCGTGTAATCACTCGGCGCCCCCCATTTTACCATTTATTTATCGACTCTTCGATTGCGGGGTCGGCGGACAGAAAACACGCTAATTAAGCGAGGCGCACGGCGAAGTTTTATTTATTTAACTACGCCCGCGCCCCGCTAATTATCGTGTTTTTGTCCGCGCCCTCCGTTTAATTTTTAAATCTCGCTCCGCGCTCCCGCGGGGCGAATTTTTATTTATTAAATTTCGCCGCGCCGCCCTCGCTAATTTAGCTTTTTTCGCTGCGCGCCCCCGTCATTTAACATATGAATTATCTACTTTTCGCTTGGCCGGGTCAGCGGACGAAAACACGCTTAATAGGAGGTCGCGCGGCGGAAGTTTATTAGTTTAAACTTCGCCCGTAATAAGCGTGTTTTTGTCCGCGACCCGTTTTATTGTCTTATATCTGCAGCCGCCGCCCCATTTTTTATTTAATTCGCCCCGGCGCCCTCGTATTAGCGTGTTATCGCGCGCCGCCCCGCCTTTTAACATGTCAAATTTTGACTTTGCTTGGGCGGGGTCGCGGTGCGAAAACCACGAATGGCACTATCAAGCCCCATACGAATCAGTACCAGTCTTAGTGTCTTTGCAGGTTTTAACACCAGCAAATTGCAATATTTTTGCTTACATGCCATTTCTAAGAGCATTCAGAGATTTGCTTGCTTGGATAAGAGTATATTTTTTTCACTTTAGAGAAACCTTTAATTGCTTTTTCTGGGCTAGTTAATGCTATGAGTGTTTTATTTGCATCATACCTATACTATAGCAGGTCAGTTATTAGTCGTTTCAGAAAAAATCGCAGCCGTCGACGGTCAGTATAGAACTAATTCCATATATGGAATGTTCACAAACTTCATTTTGATGTGGCAGCAATTGTTTACTTACGCAGTAGCTCATTATTTTGCCGATTGATCAACTGAATTAAGTAGCGATGGTAGTCTAACTAATTGCTACTACGCTTTTAGGATTGTAATTTTTTTATTGGCAATTTCTTCCTATTTTGAACCAGTCAGATCTAATGAGTACGTCTAGGCGGATTTAGTTAAATTCAAGTATTGTTGTTGGCTTTATGTGACCAAAACATAAAGTTTATCGGTAAGATTATTTTATTATTTATTTTATTATATACCACTTTCTTATTGACTCTTTTCATAATATAATGTTTAGAAGTCTTTAATTAATCGATAAAAAATCATATATATATATATAAGATAATGATATTACTATTTAATTAGTAACTTTTTACAATTATGTATCTAAACAGAAGGATGGAAAGAAATACAAAATTTAGTTTAACATCCAAGGCTTTAAAAGAATCCTATAAAAGAGATTTGAACGAATAGATGTTTAAAGAACACAAAGTAAAAAAAGACGAAAGTATAACGTAACCTAGACATAAAAATCACACACAATTACCACTGATATATAGCAAAAAAAGTCATGTATGTTGTTTTGATCTTAGTCCATAAACTTTATTGTTAAATAATGGTTTGAGGCTCTCTTAACAAATGCAGGTTAACAGTCTGTAATTGCAGGTGTAACGCGTTCCATAATTTCGCTGAGGCTGTTGGAAAGGCACCTGTCACAAGTCGTATTGTCCGAATTTAGGATCTAATGTCATTGATTATTTGGCTAGATTTCTGGGATGTACCAGTCTATCATTCCTTTTTATAGGTGGTGACTTGATCGATGAGGATTTATATGTATCAAGTCAAATTTTATATTCGACCCGATACTCTACCGGAAGCCAGTGACCGTTCACGAAGATAGGTGATTATGTGGTCATATTTTGTGTTTTTGTCACAATATTAGTGCTGTATTATTGACTGTAGTAACTTGGGTCATTGACCTTAGAGACTCCATATAACAGTGCATACCAATAGATCTTATTGCGTAACAATGAATTATGATTTGGTGCATCAGTAATTTAGGTCTGATGGACTAATTTGTATTATGTGCATACACATTCTACATACATTATTTACATGTTGTTCGTCCTCGATGTTCGAGTCAAGAAATTCCCAAGATTGCTCACACTAGATGATTGGCAATTTTCAACCGTCGACTGTTTACTGTAAATTGAAACTATGTGCGTTTGTTCAGATTGAGAGTGATCAACTCTGTTTTGTCGCCGTTTAGCTCTCAGCTTGTTGGCCAATTCATTCCACTTACAATAATTCTATCAAGCATCTTCAATTACGGTTTAGATTTCTTGAATTGAAATACTTATTTCATGGTTTGAAGGATAGATAGGTTGTGAGTCATTGCGAAGAATGGTTGTTTAGATAATGTATTAGGCAGATTCTCCGGACGGTTTCGTATAATCAATTCTTAAATGAATAGTATTTCTATATCATGGGGCTGAACGGCGATTCGAACATTTTTGGAAATGTTTATTTGGTAAATGACTATAATAGACACTGCTGTATTTGTTTTTATATTGTTATTCATGTTTAAATAAGATATCTATACACTCACCGAATTATATGGCTTCATTGTGTAATTTAAGATATATGTATAAATATGCATTGACAATGTTAGCTAAAGGTAAAAAGACATAGTTCTCTCTTCATGGTATCGATAAATTGCTCTGCCGCTTACTTCCGAAGGCAAGTGGCATTCGCCGATTTTAAGTGTTAAACAAGTTAATGTTGTTTTTATGTTACTTTATTTTACTAAAAACGAATGTTATAAAGATTCGAGTTTTATAATGCAGTTGTTCAGGGAGACGTATCGGACTTTTCGTCAGGGATTACATTTTTCTCTAAATCATTATATTTTCATGAAAGGTTTACAATTGATGATTGAGAAGCGTTTTTTTTAATTAGTGCAATAATAACTTGACTTTGTCGTTATCATTTATTGTTTTAGAAATCTAAATCTTGAATTTCGTAATAAACACATGTATAATTATCGTAAACATTCACTCCAATATAAAAACACGTAAAGGAAGACACGTTAAAAGTTTTTTTTTAATATAAATAATAAATAATCAATAACAAATAATAAAATGAACCATGGAAATTAAGAAAAACTTTATGTGTTCAAATGCAATGCTATAACCGCTACAATTTAATCATATTACCTGCCTTATTAATATAGTTCATTTATTACAAAGGTCTTATTATTTCGGGATTTTAACTTAACAAAACAATTTCCATGGAGTTGAAATCAATTTTTCATTATCCATTAAAACGAAACATTGTTAGTGTTTATTAATGGAACAGCTTTACCATTGTCTGTAAGAAAATTCTGCAATGGGAAACCCTTTGGAGGCTTGGCAAGATCCCTCTTCGTGATTCATTGCCTTTCGTGTGTGTATGTCGATATGGACAGGTTGAAAAAACCAATCCCTGGATGTCTGTTACAATCGTTTAACAACAATTCCTTCCTATTGGAACACAAGTCGTTATAAAGTAATCTTTTTACATCTTATATGCAATATCATAAATGGTAATTTTTAATTCAGAGTAAGTTAATTAATGCTTTTACGGTACCTTGACAAGAGAATGATAGCCTTTTTGGGATTTTTGTCGACATAACACAACATACAAATACCTGTTGCAGGATTAGCTTAGTATCTTTTTGTCGGTGGTATTTTGCATTCATACCAGGAACTGGGCACTCCAGACAGCTGAATAGCCACATGGCAGCAGTACTACAGTCAGTAAACGTTGTTGTTACAGTTTAAGTCATTTTAAGGATTTTTGCCAAGTCCAATGTGACGATTGTTAATTCCGTATCCCGTTTTCAATTAATAAAAAAGAACTGTCCATGTTAAGATTGAAATTCGGCATGAGATTGCTATCTCCCTGACCCGCTCCTTAAGTCCAATAAAACAAACTGAACAAATTATTCTTGTGACGGGATTTTCTGGAAATATGTGTTACAATGACATACACCGTTTGTTTTTTTCACAGCTTCATTGCACGGGCAGTTGACAACCTCATGTCTTTGGGTTAAAAGAGACACAAGTCGGCCAGATAGAATCGTCTACCGATTGATTAGAAAGCGGGCCGTATTTCCATCGGGTTCCAGGAAGCCGAAAAATTGAAAAAAATTGCTCTTCGTGCTAACTTTATTCACCTTACCAACATTTTATTGTAGTGTTGGATTAGGGTCGATGTTTTCAACTTCATTGAATGCCATACATTCTCTTGGCTTTCCATTTTTTGGATAATATTTGAAGGAACAGTTAAATTGTTAGGGCATATTAATTCAGATAAGCATACCCTCGTCTTGTGTGTTCTTAGGGTTAGGAGATTGTGCTGTTTTCAACGAAATCTTCGAATTTCCCTTAAGAACGGCTTCAGCTGCCCTGATATTTAGAAAATTAAGACCTCTTTGGTGTTTTCTAAAGTTTTATGGGCAATAATTAATACCTCTTTAGATGTTATATTTTTCTACTGGAGATTGCCCAGTAAAAAGTCATACCTTTCACCTGGATGTATAACTATTGATTGTACCGGAAGCTGATTAATGTTATACGCGTCAGAAGAACGCAAGTTTATGCGTTGTCCCATATATAAAGATTCGCAATTGGAAGGCATCAAACATTGCTTCCAATCACTCTAAATCTATAACGAGTTCCAGCTCTTATTTTGAAACGTTCCAGAGGAGACCCGTTGTTAGAATCAAGCTTGTCGCAGAATCTCCCTTTCCATTCATAAGACCAGACTGAAACTCAAACCTTTTAAATTGAGTTATTGGCCTTTCGTATGCTGTTTGTTTGAGCTTCAAAACTCATTATTCCATTCCTGAAGTGATATTATAATTTCCTTTTCTTCAAGAGCCATCTCTTGGACGTATAATTAAAGGACCGTAAAGTCCCATAAATCGTTGACCGCCAAGATGTGAGTGGTAAAAGTAAGTGCCGGGTGGGGTTGCCATTAAAAACATGTTCGAACGTCTGACCAGGCATAACTGGGGCACTGTGTTACGTATGCAACGCCATCCATCCATGGAGTCGGATTTTTGCGGTATGCCGTGAAAATGAATGCTTAACGCCCTTCAGTATAAAGTTTTGTTGAACAACTTTAACATGTAACAATTGTCCTTCATAGACTTCTATATCTTGGACCTGGGAATCTTCCATTGACACGTAATGACTAAACGGGATGATTGTCCATCTGCAGTGATAACCCGTTGCCGGCCCTGTTGTCGGTTTTACTGAGTTCCAGAATTATTAGCCCGTAAACGCAATTTACCGCGTTATCAGGATAAACAGCTCATTTGTCTAGAAGCATTGTTAGTTTGTATTCAATGGACCAGTGCTAAATTAGCATTTTCATGTATACACTTATTTAGAAAGATATTAACAAGTCTTTTTGAAGCGACCAGGAAATTGAAACGTCAATAGTTGGAACAATTGCGCACACTGATAACAGTAAAACAGTCATAATAACCAAAATGCTCCTTTGCCATCTGAAACAATAACATATATTTGTCAAGTGATAAGCCTATCGTCACGACAAACAATATTAAGTTTAACAGCTATATTATTAATTTCTTATTCTATACAAAAATAAAATGAATACAAAATAATTCAAAAGTAACATATATAGTCTGGCTAGTGGCTTTTTATTATTTTATGTTTCATGTACAAGTTATTATTCTCATTAAAAGATATATTTGCCTTTTTGAATGAATACAATTAATGTAAAATAAGAATTCAATTACAATGTATATCTAAAAGCGTACTTTCATATAAGATCTGTTTAAGTACATAGTAAAATTTAAACCAAAGTTTTATGTACCCTTTCGCACATGACTTTTTTATTTAACATACTGTATATATATATTTTTCCCCGTTTTTACCATTTTTTTTTTGATTAATATATTCAAATGTCAGTCTTAAAGGTTCTGACTATCAGTGTTGAATTATCAATTTATGCATATCTTGTTTATTTTATTTCTAAGAAAGCCATCGCTTACAAAACTTAATAAAAGGTATGTTTGTGATCAGAAAGAGAGCAAGTCTCAGTAATAGCTATTTGACAGCATATATACATACACAGATTTTAGAGCTGTCACTGATTTAGTCAAATGCATAAAAAGGGTTTTGCTGAAGACCTCGACCTATGTCAGCTTACATATATTTAATAATAAAAGCTATGACTCAAAATATCTCCCAATGGAGGTAAACAGAGATGCTAGGAAAGAATAGAACAAATAAGAATCCCTAAAGAAAGTCCAACAAGACAAAATGGAAAATGTTGCAGGCTCGGTTTGATTGAGCCTGTTCATGGACGGTACTGACGATACACTGAATATTTATTTTAACATTGAATTTGGACAAATTCACAAATTTTGGGTTATACAACGGAATTATCGATCGTAAACTTTTAATAGTTCCATGGTTATACACTTGGCAAAAATTTAATAAGAATCAGATGCTAGTTTAATTGTAGGAAAAAGTTGATGGAAGTAGGTCATCAGTGGTGCAAGAGGGGTTTCATGATGAGGATGGTTGTTAGCTGAACATAGCAGAATCAGCGACTTTAGCGTGAGTTTGCTTTCTATAGAAATATTTTTACTTACTGTTCAATTATATTTTATGTTTCATTTTCAAAATTATACGAAATCAAGAGGGATTATTTCAAAGTCAGCCGTAATGCAGTTGATGTATGTTGACGTTTTAATTTGAAATAGTTTTTGTACTCATTATTATTGTAACAGTAAGAGTTGGCCTCTCTTTATATATTGCTCTCGTGAAAATTGGCTCCGCCCTATTAATTAATTGCCATGATAATTCGTTCGTATAAAATGTTAATCGTTTGATTAGAAATGTAAACGGAAGTTGTGGTCGTTGTTGTCACCCTGAGAGCGTTAACTATTGCCAGTGTTACATTTCATCAACATCATGGAAGTACGAAATAAAAACGTGTAAAACGTTTGTTGTGTAACGTTTTATCGTTTTACATTTCTACATTGTTCGCAATATTTGAAGTTATATTTTTCTAAATACAAGTTTGCAGTAGCAACAACCAGGGCAACAAAGCTCAAACGGATGCGTTTTCGGACTTGGCGTCTTGTTCGTTCTGGTTCCGCTAACATGTACACCTACGGCGCGTTGTTTTGGCGGGGCAGTGTGATATCGCGATGTCCATCCAATGTCGCATCGGTTCAATTTTAGAAGGATTGGATTATAGCCACCCAGTGACAGGGCGACAACGCAGTCTGATCAGGATCCATACAGTTCGCTATCAGTTTCTCATCTTGTAATGGGGTTTGTAAGCGAACAGCATGGATCCTGATCAAACTGCTCGGATGCGCAGGCTGGTCTTGAGTCATGCTGGTCGCAAACGGACTATGTTGGTTTTGTCGTGGCGCAGCTCATTTTTCATTTTCTGCTAGCAAAACAATGTCATTAGCAGACAATAAAATACACAGATTATCGTTAATTCCAATATCTACCCTTAGAACTAGGTTTTTAAGTTTTTGTGTTAAATCATTGACATATACACATATATTAAAAAGCAGGGGAGATAATCCATTACCGTGGTGTAATTCTTTTTTTACATTGAACCTGTCAGTGTGGTACGAGTTAACTTTTACACATGAAGCAACATTTATATACACAACCATAAAAATTTAATTGACGGTGTGTCTTGCGTTTAAATGCCATTTTGCTCGAAGTCACTAGGTTGACCTTAGCTATGCTTTTGATTTTTGCCATGATACAGCCTTTTCTAATGGTTTTACTAGTATTAATAATGACAAGTAATGCTAACGACCTATCTATACCTACGTTACTACACAATTAGAAACAACTAACCCCGGTTTCGGAAAGATATGAAAGCCTTCCATTGACTTAGGTAGTTAATTATATACAATGCTTGCGTTTAAAAATTGCCGTGATTTTCCATTTTTTTGCCTAATAAAGTCTAAACTTGTTTGCAGGTTTATAGAAAAACACTAATTTGATTTTAATTTAACTATTATGTGAATATGTAAATTTTCCTTCCAACGGGAACATATGGTTTTACATTTTTTTTAATTTTTGAAAGATTTGCATACAAACGGAACTCCAAAATTAGAAATAACAATCCTCTTTTTCTATACAAAATGACAGTTTTTTAGTCATGTTAAGATACTTACGAAAAACTTATTGAGTTTATTTAGTTTCCCCCTTTCACTTTACACCTTAACCTTTTACAACTTTTTAAGTTTGATTACCACTAACCGACTGTAAAGATATATTATGCTTTTTATTTAACTTAGGTTGATTAGACAAAGTAATATATTTACGTTTATGTAATAAACTAACTTCTGCGCCTGAATTAACTAAAGCCCTCATTTTACATTTTCCTATTTCAATAAATTAAGACAAGATACAGGATTACCAGATAAATTTATAACATAACTACTAGTTTTTTTTACAATTACTTTTATTTTTTTCTATTAAATAATTTATCATTTCCAATTTTACTGTTTTTGTTTTTGCAAGTACTATTTTGACGACTCCCAATATTGGCTTTTGCATACGAGGAGTTATCTAGTTTAAAGGTTGGCGTTTGCCGTTTTTTTCTACTTTAGGGTTCTTTCGGCAATTTACACGAATGTGGCCTTGCTCGCCACATTCCCAACATATTCTGTTTGAATTTTTGGATTCGCCGCGGTCTTTTGCATTGACAATTTTGCTAATTGTTCTATCTTTAATTATGCGACAGTATTTTGCCGTATGCCCCTTCAAATTACATGACTGACAAATTTGTGCCGGTTGCAGATGGTCAACCTTCATAGGTTTCTTATTACGTGCAGAAGAACGCTTGGTCCCTTGATTGCGACCGTACTCCCTTCCAGTACGTATAGAAAACCGTTTACGTAAGTTTTGTTTATTAACGGCTGACGTTATAGCCGCCTGCCGTGTCTGCGGGGCATTCCCTTAACACTTATACTGTAAATACATATGGACCAGCCTGTCGATGAAATAGGAAACCAGATGTCTTTTGACAGCTACTAAGCCTAGTTGTTCGATAAAGGCGTCTTCTGCTAACGTTATAAACGTTTAGAATTAATTTGGACGGACTTATGCCGCCCCTGTTTAATGTTCCTTAATAACCGTTATGCATGTTGAGGGTTACTTATCTCACAAAAGCTGTGAGTTCAGCTCTTAACTGCGTCCAAGTATTATTTGGATGTTTCGTTAAATATGTGTGTATAAAATTGGACACAGCCCCCCTACAACTCTAATGAGCAATTAGTTTAGTTCTGTTTTGATTTGCCTGAACTAACACCGTATTTTTTGACTTTTTAAAGCCATTTTTAAACTTGTTTGGATCACCTTCATAAAGTGGGATGGATTGAATAATCCCCTGTGTACCATTTTTATTATTAAGAATAGCCATTTTGTTCACAAGTCTTTGAAAAAATTGGGTTAGCTTGAGCCATATTTAGCATATAAGGTTTTAAAAGAAATTAACCACTTACGTTTTCGTTGATCGAGCTGTTGTTGTTGTTATTGTTGTTATTAGACGCTGCCGCTTGTTAGCTGTTGTTTATTGTTGTATCTGTATGCGCCCTACTTAGCCTGGCTATTTACACTACTCCGTTCCACAATTTGAAACTAGGAAATTTGAATTAGCCTGGTCACGGCAGAAAAGTACGTATCTTAAATGAATTAAGTTAAAAAGTATTAAAGTCGCCCTGACTCTAAATTGGCAAAATTGATTTAACGTTAACTTTGAAGAAGTGCGAGCCTATTTTATGGAGTTTAGTTAATTATGCAGGTTATTGGGGTAACTTGATTATGCATTCATATTTTGACCAATCAAATTAGTTTAACCGATTCAAGTATTTTATATTTAGAAATGAACGAACTCTTGTGCAGAATAATGCTAACGGAATGGCTTTGTAAACTGTTCGCGGAAATATACAATCCTTTTGGCCACAATAAGTTACAAATAACTTACATGTATGAAATATACGCAGTTACCTTACTAGTTTAACTGTTCAAATATTAACGTAGTACTTATAGTAAACACGTATATACATAAGGCATACCGTTATAGTGTTATATTTAAACATAACTTGTTAATAAAGACAACTAATCTATACTGCTTCTTTTGTTACGAAACCCACATTGTTCATATGCCCTTATGGACAGACGATTATTAAGAATGCTAGAATACAACTTATACATCGTTGCCGATAATGCTTTACATCTATACATAAGAGGATTTCTTTTATCTGTTGTTAATTGGTTTTAGTATAGGGCTCATGATACCCAATCGGTTTGAAATAATTCTTTTTGAGAAAAATAAATTGATAAGCATTGTAGACAGGACAAATATATATATCATTTCTTTATAATTTATAAGGTATCAAATACTGCTATAACATTTAGGATACATACTTAACTATCCAATTACTACCATAAATTAGTCACTCATGAAAGTTTACGTAATGTAATAATTTCTTTACATTTTTATCTCAATGTAACATAGTTTTTTAATTTGAAAACATTCCATCGCAATTCTCTTTAAAGAACTGATACAGGATAAACATTTTAAGTTTTATGAAGTAAATAAAGAACAAATAAGGAAGTTAAATAAAGTACTAAATTTTGGTAACTTTTAACAATATACTTCTTGATAGTTTTGATCTATACAGTCAACCGAATTAGAATGGCCTCATTGTAAGTAAGATTTAAATTTGCATGACAATGTATATACTAAACCTTCAAAACGCCCTTTGCTTTTGTTCAATTAGGTTAGAATTGAGTTAAAAGTTTCAAAGGGAACTCTAAAGTTTGGAAAAAAATTAGAATCGGATATTTTTAGAGCAATTTACCGCTATATACCTCGAAAGTTGCAAAACCGAACAACGAGCAAAAGAAAAGAACAAGTAAATCAAGTAAATTTATAATAATGAAAAGTAAAAATTAAAGAAGTTAATTATTTAAAATATTATTTTACTATTGAGTTGTAGAAACTGAATGCACAAAATGTTAACGGTTAAAATTTTCGGATTTTCTTTGTAATTCTACATCATTGGGAATTTTCAAATTGATTGTTACACATATTTTCAATCATATTTTCATAGAATAGACTTTATGTTCATTTGGAGGTCAGAAATATACATTTGTTATACATTATCAAAGATTACACTGTCTGGGTTTTTAAAAAAAAAATCTTAAACCACGTAGTAGATATAATTTCAATACGTTTTAAGTCCAAAATATGATAAATAAGATCAACAAGGAAAAACGGCGTTCAATGAACGCAACAATGTTATAATAAACAATAGCCGAGATCTTCCTATTGGTAACATAATATTATTTCTTTTGATGACAAAACCACACACATATTATTAAACTTATTTTTGAAAATTTCAGGTGCATTTTAGTAAGCCAAGTCATCGTTATTTTCAAAATTTCAGGAATAGATCTCCAGTTAACATGAAAAGCTATTTTAATCTGACCTTACTGCTCCCCGCCCACAGGCGCAGAGCTATTTGTGCTGACTATTTTTTTTTGTCCATGAACCTGATTTTTATCATTTAATTTCTTCGATTTACAGCTAATAATAAATTCGGATGGAAGAATTCCTTCCAAAGTCATATATTGGTATCCCATCCGGTGATTCGCAGTATGTCATATTAATACGGGAACACATTTCATATATAAAATCAGTATAAAAGACAAAATAAGAAATAAAACTATAATTTGGTAATTTATATCTTACATTTGTATCTTCTACAGGAAATTTCTAATTATTTGTAGTACACAGTGGGTTATGTATTTACTGTTCTACATGAATTCGAACGCTGAAAATAGATATGACCTTCACGTTGTGAAAGTCCGAAAATCTATTTAAGGTCATTTGTTTCGCGCTATGGTAATGAATAACGAACTGGAGAGTTTTGCAGGAAATGAAATGCAAACACATTCAACCATAAGTTGCACTCTTCTTAAATTTATCGAAAAAAAAAATTAAGTAGGCAATTTTTACTGTTGTTATATCATAGTCGATCTATTATCATTTTAAAGATTTCACAATACTAGTAGTTGTCACAGTAAACTCTGGAAACGTTAAAGAACATGTCAAATAAGTTTATTAGACTTGTTTCAATCATTCAATAAAAAAAACAATCAAAGAATAATAGAAAAAAAGAAAGAGAGCAAAGCTTACACGTCAGTATATTATAACAAATTATATCTCAATTTAAAAGCTTTATCAGATAATATAGCTAAATTTTTAATGCAGTTTGCATTAATGAAATAAATTTAAACATACTTGTGTTGCAATTATAGTATCTTGGAATGTATTGTTTTCTTAACTGGGCATTTAAGGATAAAGTGAAATTCGTCTTTTATATCATTCATATAACATAAAGTGCACTTTCGTTCATTCCTTGGTACATAATAATGTCTTCCCAACTTGATATTAAGTTTGTTTGAGGACAGTCTAATTTTGGTTAAACGTTTCTATATTTATCATTTTCAATATATTTTATATATAACGATTTTTCAAATGTGATCTTATATTCCCTATTCGCATCTAGCAATGATGAAGATTGAATACCATCATTCCAACAGCATATATAAATATCCCGTAATCTATTCCTAAAATAGGTACAAATAGCTTTATATTTACAGAATCGGGATATAACCAGACTTCATTAAATTCTGCTGACTGAAGAATGGTTTTAAGTTTTGAAGCCCAGTTTGTTGAACAATTTACCACATCAACATCATATATCTTTCTACACAATATTGTTCTCAATATACAATTATCATTTTGACCTGTATTTAACTTAAGAAAATATTTTATCATACGAATATGCCTTTCAGTGTAGAGAGGTTCTGCATATAATGCCAAAGAATTTGTTGACTGTTTAACATTTAAAATAAACCTACACATTTTTTATATACTCGTTCCAAAACTTCTGCATTCATTAACCCCCATACATCACAGCCGTAATTTAAAAATTATAGGCGTCAAAGAGATAAAACATAATGTTAAATGGTACTTCGTAGTCACGTAACAATTGTAACAATGAATATAATGAGCTGAGCCCTTTGTCAGCTAAGGTCTTTGTGGCTTGCATGAATGACCCCCATTCGTGAACACCTAAGTTGTTAAATTAATTTACTTCCTCAATTACTTGACTATTAAACCATTTATCCATATTACCAAGTCTACCACCTTTTCTGAATACAATTATTTTCGTCTTTCCAACATTTACCGTCAAATTCCAACTATTACAATAGGACAATAAACTATCAAGTGAATTCTGCAAACCGGACCTAGACTCTGAAATGATGGCGGCAATATACTATAAACTTCAGGATTCTGAATGATATCTGAAGCAAACAACTGGAAATATGTGAAACATTTTCCATAGTGCAGAAATCACAAACAGTCGCATCTTCTCACTAAAAGAATCTGGAAACAAAGTGAATTAATCACAACAAAATTATATAGGAATTACTGAATCACTTTGATTAAAATATGATAAACAAGATCACCAAGGAAAGGCGGCGTTCAATGAACCAAACCCCCATATGACCCAGTAACAAGGAGCCCAGGCGGACCCCAAACAAAAACAGGACAGGGCAAAGACAGGGCACGGACAGGTTAATCACTAAATGATAAATAATTTGTAATTGATTAGGAATTCAAAGAAAACAAATAAATGATTGAATAATAGCCCACAAAGGGGAAGTACCCAGGAGACCGGGGGAAGGGGGGGGGGGGGGGTGGTTAATCAAAGAAATAATAACTAGAGGTAATGGGGAAGATACTTACCGTAGACGAGAAAACAACAAGGGACACAAGCATAAGTGTCACCCAAACAGTTTGAAACAACATAGACATACATCTGAGGAGCACAGAGAGGCGCCGCCTTGGAACGGTTCAGCAGCATAATACTAGTAATTACTGCTGGGGAGTTTAAACCGGTTAATGGTGCACCAAACCTCGCTCTTAGCCCCACCAAGTTCCTATAAACGAGACAGTGTAAATAAAATGAATCCCCGTCTGTCTGTACATGAGGGATAATGAATAGGTGCAACATCCCTCACGCTCCCTAGCACCGACTTGAGCGGTACTCAATTCTCAACACCTAATAGTGCTGGCATCAATGATCTCGAAGGACCAGAAAAATATAACAACACTGGAGTGAAGTACGGGGCAAGTTTTTACACCTGCTGTTGTGCAGTATAAAAATATGAAACCTAAATAGCATTATTTCTAGTTAGTACAATATCAAAAATATCCAAAACCGTACGGTAAATTTTGTTCAAGGTTGTACAGGTGCCTTTAATTACAACTCAACTATTTTGTTAAAATTGTTAAAATGCAGTTCCTTACAGTGAACATAAGGGTTGTCATAACTTAATGCTTCTTAACCGAATAACAATAACAAATATTCAACTGCATGTTAAATAGTCATTTTTATTGCAATAAAAAGAATGTCAGTAAAGAAAAAGAACAGAAACTCAATTTGCAACTGGAGATGATCCCACCTTTGTTTGTTTCACTTTTACACAAAACGTGTTTGAATGGAAAATGTTATTGATATCAATGAAATAGAATTATAAATGAATATCTTGATTTGGATTTGAGTGGATTTGATGAGGATAAGATCTCACGAGGCGAGATAGCGCCGAGTGTGATCCGCTCATACAAAAATCCATGAGAGCCAGATACAAGTCGTTACTCATAGAATAACCATTTCATTATTTATTATATTATTGATGAATTTAAACTATATATTTTCAATTATCTTAAATTTGACTAAGTTGCGGCTGCAATATCCATCTTTCTTCAATCTACTAGTATTCTTTAATCAACATTTTCTACTTATTCAATATTTAAATCACTTTCAAAAACCCCATCTTATTTATAGAAATAAATCCTATGTTAGGGAAAGTTCTTTATTTACATTTTATGCTTTCGGATCTGATTTATTTTCAGCATTGTGTTTTGTTATTCATTATTGTATGTAAATTTTGTTTGTGCAAAATGTTTAAAATAAAATATGTTTTAACTAATCCTAAGGTAATTTGCATAATACCATTAACGTCATTCCGGACCAAACTCGAGTATAACATAGATATTCTTCTATCGGATCGTATTTGTCCATATGGTAATGCATTTGATATAGAAAAATATTACAGGTAAAAAAACGAGTTATTTAGAGGAGTGGAATGACATACAATATTGCAGGATATAATCTAATTCAATGATATTTTATACTCAGACAATTTGATATACAGCTGCTTAAGTATTATTTTTCATAGAAAACCAGCAGCGATTGGCAATTTCTACTTTTCTTTAAATACTATTCTCATTTATAGACTGCATCTCATTAAATTCTATCAGTAAGCAAAACATGGCGGAAATCTTCTTATGTAAAAACAAATCTTTGCTCGAATTTTATTGAATGACCACCTAACCGGCTTTCATGGATAAAATAGAGAAAAACAGAATCCCTAAAGAAAGCCCAACACGGCAAAATTGTAAAATGTTGCACCAGTTACTGCCATTTTTACACAAGTGACCGAGTACATATCCCATTCCGAATCAGAGAAGAGAGACTGGTTGAAGTAAATACGAACGGCTGAAATACGTGTATGTGTGTAATTTTTAGAACATACAGTATAATGTTTTAAAAATTCAAATAGCATGATTGCATGACATTTTCAAAATAATTTATTAATTTGCAATTGTATTTAATCACGATTTCTCTCCAATATTATTACGCAGGAAGTGTTTCTAAGACGTTGTATAAAACTATAGCACAGAGACACATGACTCTGATAAATCTATTTGTTCTGTAAATGTGACCATAGCGATATATTATAGCTGTATTGTATGTTTCGAGATTCCAGATTCAACTTCAACAAATGTAAGATAATGCGGATTGGAAACAGCAATTTGGTACAAAATACAAAATGAAAGACACCACTGATATTGATGTTGACATTGAATTCATTGACAAGGAAAAAGACCTAGGTATTAAAAGTTTCCCATACATCACAAGGTATCACATGTTATAATTTAAAACATCAGTGCAGTACCAAAGAAAGAGAGCAAAACATTAAAGTTTATATACAAAGCTCAGATATTGAAATTATAATACTTAAATTATTTTATAATAATTTATAGAATTTCACAGATAGAGAAATTGTACTTTGGCAGTGATTTTTACACAACTCTGATCAGAAAATAAGAATTAATTTCTTTTTTGCTGTTGCGAGATTTCCCAAATGGATCAGATCAGGATCCATGCAGTTCGTTATCAGCTTCTATTCTTGCAATAGGGTTTGTAAGCGAACAGCATGGATCCTGATCAGACTGCGCGGATGCGCAGGCTGGTCTGGAGCCATGCTGGTCGCAAACGGACTATTTTGGTTTTGTCATGGCGCGGCTCATTTTTTTATTTTCTGCTAACAAAACAATGTCATTAGCAGACAATAAAATACACAGATTATCGTTATTTCCAATATCTACCCTTAGTACTAGGTTTTACTGTGATATGCAGGCTTCATAACCTCAGATCCCCTTTCTAAATTCCATTTTATTTAGTTCCGCCCATTGTTTTCTCGATTAGGGCAAAAGCATTCTTTTACTTGAGTACCATACGCCGCTTTTCATGGAATGGCACTACTGTGTCACATTGAAGATTCCATGATAACCGCCGTATGAACACATCTGAGGATGTTTCTAAATTCAAAATTTCACCATTTTCCTGTTAAATGTTGAATTCTGCTTAAGCCGGTGCTAGGGGGCGTGGACGATAACTTGCACTTTCCAGTACCGTCCATGCACAGGCTTAATAAAACCGAGCCTGCAACATTTTCAATTTTGTTGTGTTCGACTGTCTTTCGGGATTCTGTTTTTCTCTAATTTAAGTTTCAGTGCTAAATCATTGACATTATACATATATATTATAAAGCAGGGGAGATAATCCATTACCGTGATGTTATTCGTATTTTACATTGAACCAGTCAGTGTGGTACGAGTTAACTTTTACACTTGAAGTAACATTTGTATACAAAGATTTCACAACTGTAAGAATTTTACCATTAATACCATTCTCATACACTCAAACTTGTTAAAACTGTCTATAGTGCTTTTTTGTTGGATGCGCGAAAAAACATTGTTCATCGCCCCTTTGGACAGACGAGTATTTAGAATTTTACTATCAATTTAATAAACATGTTGGAGCTAATTGCTTACTGTAAATGTTATGATTGGTTTTAGTATAGAGTTGATGATAAAAACTGATACAAAATTAGAGGTGTTGTAATCGAGTTTGTCATGATAATATTGTTTATTTGTCTCTTTAGTAACGATAAAAGAAAATAACTCGAGAAATAAGTGAAAAGTCGATAAATGAATGACGTTTACCTGGACGACTTTAATTACAGTCGTGGTTTATGTAACGTGAATGGTAACCGTGTATGATACTTGTACGTGTGTTTATTTCATTATCGCGTTCCTGGACGGCGATATTTACAATTAACAACATTTGAAGAGTTATACATGTGCACCGCCTGCCTTTAGCCAATCAAATAGAATAATTCAATATCACATGATAACAAAATGGACGTGAAAAATTTCAATGAGGGATGCTGAAATGGACTCGCCCAACCGCCATGTTTTGTCGGGTTAATTATTCGAACAACTGAAAAATACCATTATCAATATACGAACTCAGTACCAGTCTTTAGTCTCTTGCAGGATAAACACAGCAAATTGCAATTTTTTTTTGCTACATGGCATTTCTGATCAGAGAATGTGGTCTTGATAAAAGTATATTTTGTTTTCTTTCCAAAAACTGGCACTTAAAGTAAAAAACTTAATGAATGCCCTTTTTCCGGGCGAGTTTAATATTTCGAGTGTTTTATTGCATCATACCTATAATATAGCAGGTCAGTTATAGTCCGTTTCAGAAAAAAAATCGCAAAGCAGTCGACGGAGTATAGAACATAAATTTTTTTTATAGAATGTTCACAAACATCATTTTTAATGTGTAGCAAGCAACTGTTGTTACTTACGCAAGAAGCTTATTATTTTTGCCGATTGATGCACTGAGTAAGCAGCGCATGTAGTCTAACTAATTGTACTACGCGTTTAGTTATTGTGATATTTTTTGTTGTGGGCAATATCTCCTACATTCTGGCCCAGAACAAAAAAATATATCTCAGAATCTAACTTAGCACATCTATAACGGAATGGTAGATTAAATCAAGTATTTTTGTTGGCTTTATGTGTTGACCACAAACAATAAAGGTATTTGGTAAGAAATGAAATAGTATTTCTATAATCATGGCTGAACGGCGATTCCAAGCATTTTTGGAAATGCTCATACTTGGTTAATGACTATAAATAGACGCTGTTGTATTTTGTTTTTATATATTTTATTAATTCATTGTTTAAAATAAATATCTATACACTCAACCGAATTAGAAAGGCTTCATTGTGTTTCTAAGATAGAAATATGCATGACAATGTAAATATGCTAAAGGAACTCTTTCAGAGGTATACGATAAATTGTTCTGTCGCTACTTCCAAGCTTGTGCATATCGCCGAATTGAAGTGTCAACAAAAGTAAATTGTTGTCTTCTTATGCATTTTTGTAAACTATGCATCAAATATCGAAAATCAAAGAATGCTGTCAGTTTTGCAATGTTGATTTGGTTAAAGTTTCGAGGGAACGTAAAGTTGATGAATTTATTTTTGAACTGTATTTGTGGCGGCGTTTCCCGCGATAAAAAGGACTGTTCCACAATGAAATACTTGCTATTGCCTCCTATTACCTCATATCTTAATTTAAACAGCAATCCAGATTTTAAAAAATGCGTTTTAAGTAAACATTTTGTCTAGAATGAAAAAGTTAAATCGGAACCAAAATTTTAGAGCAATTAACCGTATACCTCTGAAAGTGTAAGCTCTATTGTTTACCAGGCATGTTAGCCTGCTTAAAATTGTGTTAGTTTACATGATGTTTAAACATAACATGGAAGCGTTAGATAAGCAATCTCGATGATTACCTTAATTCTTTTTAAGAAATTGTTATTTATAAGCAAATTAGTACATTGTAGGTTTATCAAAAATGACATAACCTTTAATTTCAGTCCAATATATCTACCTTGATTACTTACGGAGTAAGGCATTTTCTGCATATGTTGTGTTTTTTTATATTGTTACGTACTAACTAAGATTAATGTTACTTTATTTATACTTAAAAACGGATCTAATATAAAAGATTCGAGTAAAAAATTGCAGTTGTTACGATGACAAGGAACGTATCGGACTTCCTTCTGCCAGCCGAAGTTACATTTTCTTCACCTGAAATCATAAATATTTTCATGAAACAGGGTAATTTATAAAAAGATGATATGAGATGAGTTTTATTCTAATAACGTAGCATATAAATAACTCTGAGAACCATTTGTCATTTTATTCAAGTTATCTTAATATTGGTTTTAAGAAATCTAAAATCTTGATTTCATATTAAACACAATACAGTAAACTCCGCTTATAACGAACTCACTGGGACATTCAAAACCTGTTCCTTATATCCGGAGTTCCTTGTAAGCATATAGCGAATTAGTTCCTTGTATCGGTAGTTTTTATAGCGAACAGATTTACATATAACGAACTGATTGTTTACCATTGTCCGCCATTTTGAAGAGAATTTGATTAAGTAATAGAAATATTAGTCATTTATTTATATTTTAGACACACTACCCGAGAGCGTACTTTTTGGAATTCGAAAATCATTGCTATTTCAGTTTTAGTTTTACTCCTTATCTCAATTTCACATAAAATATAATATTTTGTTTCTAAACTATTTTCGTTTTCTTTCCATGATTGAGAATAAACAAGATTTTCGATTTTTCCTTCCATTTATATTGAATATCTTCTATTATAATTTAAGGGTGACTTTTACTTATGTAAGATATAGATTTCTTTACATTTAAATCAAGCGTACTTTAATTGCAGTTTGCAATGGATCATACTTGCAAGCATGCATGATTATTTTGAAAGCCGATTATAAATTATTATAATTATTTTACTCCAGCAAAACTATTGAAGAAAATAAATAAATAACCGTTTTATCTTGGTGAAAAGAGCTATCATGCTAAAAATATCCAAAATAGAAAACTATACAAATTCATTTGAATAGATGTATTGAAGTACATACAACGATAAACGGTACATTCGCCCGAGTTTTAATCCGTGCGTTGAAAATGCGGGATCTATTTACGGATAGCCAATATTTTGGAGTTCGTATTAAAATTTAATTTTCTGTACTATTAACTAAATTGGGACTAAGAAATGAGTTCCTTATAAGCGATAATTCCTTATAACCGTGTTCGCTATAACCAAATATTTTTTTATATAATAAAGAAGGCCAAAATTCGGGCCAAAATAAATTGTTCCCTATAACCGGAAGTTCGCTATAACCGTGTTCGCTATAAGTGAAGTTTACTGTATATCATTATCATAAACATTTCACTCCAATATAAAAAAACACGTAAAAGGAAAGACTTTTAAAAAGTTTTGTTTAAATAAATAAATAAATAAAATGAACCATGAAATTAAATTAAAAAGAACTTTATGTGTTCAAAATTTGCAATGCTTATAACACTTTACATATTTAATTATACTTACCTGCTTATATACATATAGTCAAGTTTTCATACAAAGGACCTTATATCTTCGGAATTTTCTAAACTTTAACAAAACAATTATATCCACATGACAAGTAGTAAATCAAATTTTCATTAATATAACCATAAAACCGACATTGTAAAGTGTTTAATATAATGGAAATAAGACTTACCATTGTCAAGAAAACTTCTACAAATGGGAAACCCCTTTGGAGGGCTTGGCCAAGAATCACCCTCTTCGATAACCATTGCCATTCCGTTTTGGTTGTGAACGTCGATATGACAGTGAAAAAACCACATCCCTGGATTGTCTGTTACGAATCGTATAACAACATATCCTCCTATTGGAAAACACAAAACTCAGTTTAATAAAAGTATCTTTTAGAGCTAAAATGAAGAAATCATAAATGGGTAACTTTTTACATTCAGAGTATAGTTAATTAATGCTTTGACAGTACGTTGACAAGAAATGATAGCCTTTGGATTTGTGTCGACATACAACATACACATACCTGTTGGAAGGATGATAGTATCTTTTTGTGGTGGTTTTGGATTCATACCAGGAACATTGCCTCCAGACCAGCTAGAATTAGCCCATGCAGCGGTACTACAGTAGTTAAACTTGTCTGTACAGTTTATGGCATTAGAATTTTGCACGAGTTTTCCAGTGGTGAGATTGTAAGTTCCGTATCCCGTTTTCATTACATAAAAAGAATGTCCATGTAGATGAATCGGATGAGATGCTCCTGACCCGCTCCCTAAGTCCAATAAAACAAACTGAACAATTTTCTGTGACGGGATTTTCTGAATATGTGTACAATGACATACACCGTTTGTTTCACAGCTTTTATTGCACGAGGTTGACAGCTTCTCATGTCTTTGGGTCAGAAGAGACACGGTCGGCAGATAAAATCGTCTACCATTGATAGAAGCAGGCGTATTTCCATCGGGTCCAGGAAAGCCGAAATTGAAAAAATGCTCTTCGTCTACTTTATCACCTACAACATTTGTGTAATGTTGATTAGGGTCGATGTTTTCAACTTCATTGTATGAAATACATTCTCTGCTTTCATTTTTTGGATAATATTTGAAGGGACAGTTAAATGTAGGGCATATTAATTCAGATAAGCATACCTCGTCTTGTGTGTTCTTAGGGTTAGGAGATTGTGCTGTTCCAACGAAATCTTCGAATTCCAGAACGGCTTCAGCTGCATGATATTTAGAAAAATTAAGACTCTGGGGTGTTTCTAAAGTTTTGGCAATAATTAATACCTCTTTAGATGTTATGCTGTTTTCTTCTGGAGATTGCCAGTAAAAGTCATACCTTTCACCTGGATGTATAACTATTGATTGTACCGGAAGCTGATTAATGTTATAGGCGTCAGAAGAACGCAAGTTTATGCGTTGTCCATATATAAAGATTCGCATTGGAAGTGCATACATTGCTCCAATCACTCTAAATCTATAACGAGTTCCTGCTCTTATTTTGAAACGTTCCAGAGGAGACCCGTTGTTAGAATCCAAGCTTGTCCAGAATCTCCCCTTTCCATTCATAAGACCAGACTGAAAGGCAAACCTTTCAAATCCTGCTCCGTCTACAGAAAATGTAGAAGGGATTACTTCGTTTGTTTTAAAGTTAAATTGTTGAGTTATTGCCCTTTCGTGTGCTGTTTGTGAGTTCAACTCATTATTCCATTCCTGAAGTGATATTATAATTTCCTTTTCTTCAAGAGCCATCTTTGGACGTATAATTAAAGGACCGTAAAGTCCCATAAATCGTTGACCGCCAAGATGTGAGTGGTAAAAGTAAGTGCCGGGTGGGGTTGCATGAAAAACATGTTCGAACGTCTGACCAGGCATAACTGGGCACTGTGTTACGTATGCAACGCCATCCATCCATGGAGTCGATTTTTGCGGTAGGCCGTGAAAATGAATGCTAACGCCTTCAGTATAAAGATTGTTGACAACTTTAACATGTAACAATTGTCCTTCATAGACTTCTATTCTTGGACCTGGGAATCTGCCATTGACAGTAATGACAAGACGAGATGTTTGTCCATCTGCAGTGATAACCCGTGCCGCATGTTCGGTACCGAGTTCAGAATTATTAGCCCGTAACCGCAATTTACCATTATCAGGATAAACAAGCTCATTGTCTAGAAGCATTGTTAGTTTGTATTCAATGACCAGTGTACAATAGCATTCCGTATCATTCTTTGGGCATATACAGTCTTCTTTTGAAGCCGCCGGTTGAACGTCAATAGTTTGAATAAATTGCGCACACTGATACATAAATAAACCGGTCATTATAGCAAATGCTTCTTTTGCCATCTGAAACAATAGCCACAATATTTCAAAGTGATAAGCCACACATACAAATATACAGATTTACAGTATATTATAGATTTCTCATTCCATACAAAAATAAATGAATACAAAATAATCAAAGTACATATAAATGCTGGCTAGTGGCTTTTTATTTTTTTTTATGTTTCATGTACAAGTTATTATTCTCCTTTAAAGATATATCTGCCTTTTTGAATGAATACATTGTGTGTTAAATAAGAATTCAATTATATCTAAAAACGTACTTTATGCATTCATATAACATATGTTAAGTTTTAAACTTGTAGATTATTTTTGAAATAAAAGCGTAAGGTATTTTCTTCAACGCGTATAAATAAAATTGGTTTATTGGTTAAAATTCTGAAAACATAATACATGTACCACTAATATTTTCGAAATTTTGATTAAATTAGAGAGATAAAATAAAACATACCTTGCGGGCTGACACGCGGTACTCAGATATAAGCTCTATCTTGCGCACAAATTATCAGAAGTTTGTATATCATACAAATACATAAGAAGCATCCAGCGAATGAAAATGTTTTTTTTTCCCTCCAGGTCAACCTCTTTTATACGGGGGAATGTACGAGGGTAGATGAAAAATATTGCGGTAATATGCTTCCGATTTCTTTTCTTAACATGAAAGTTCTACTGAGTCGAGATTAATTTCATACAAGTATTTATCATTCTTTGCTCAATTTACAAATTTAATTACAAAATTACACGCCCTTTAGAAAAGTACCCGTCTAAAATATCATTTTCAAGGTTGGCGCCAACAGAATAATTTATGTTGACTCAGACTATGGGCGTGTGAACAAATCTGCGGATATTTCTCTATTTTCAAATCCTGAATTTAAATGTTGAAATCTTGTGTAACTGGATATTCCGAGACTGATATATTTTCAATTATGAAGTATTGATAATTGGAATATAAATAACTACAAAATTTAAAGAATCCAGATTACCATAAACACACCATGCATGTCATGCTGATTGATCTTACGTATGGGCGACAAACAGACGACACAAACAAAGCTGATGTTATACTTAGATAAGTCGAATGAGAAGCGTTAAAGGTACCCTGACATACCATAATTGAAACTGTTGCAAGAACTTGTTCCTATACAACAGTGCTTCATGCAATGCACCTTACATGACCCATACAGCCGAATAGTTTAAGATGAAAATATCGTTATTTAGAAATTAGTTGAATCCGCAAACGTGTTTCTAACGGCGGCAAGACACTCATTGACTTGTGAAGAATTATATCACTAATAAGTCAGGTTGACTTTCAAGGCTGACGATATTGATCGTTACGGCTGGTTTAATTTTCATTTGATTTTTGCAATCGTTGGTAACTATGGGAACACAATACTTCCGTTTCTGATTCGATTTTTGTCATATTTATATGTTTATCATATATTTCTCTTTTAGCCTGAGTCAGCAGTTACAGAGATATTACTGTCGGAATTTGTCTTGTCTTACGTTGAGACCATGGGTCAATAAATTAGGAAACACACGTGTCCACAAACATTTTGATCAACCCTGAGATTTAATGTTGTACAACTAGTAAAATGCTTATAATACTTATTCAAAATATGCTAACATAAATAAAATTTCAATAAAACGGGCCTGACATCAGGAAGTCAAAATACTATATTATATTAAATATTATTTTTTCACAACTACCGTCGCAATTCCCATTTTCATGTCTGTAACTTGATCAGTTTAATGTAACAAAAAAACAAAAACAAAAAAAAACAAAAAAAAACGCAACTTAATTGTAGGACCGATATTTAAAACTTTATCATTTACAGGGTTGCATCATATTTAGCTCGACTATTCGATAAAAATATGTAGAGCTATTGTAGTCACCCGAGCGTCGGCGTCTGGTTCGGCGTCGGCGTAACCACTTATGTTAAAAGTTTTTGTAATACCTCAAATATTTTCAAAAGCCATTGACATATGGCTTTGAAACTTTGCACACTTGTTTACCATCATGACCCCAACCTGTAGACAGGAGGAGGTAACTGTATCAAGTAGTGTGACAAAATTATGCCCCTGTTTCGACTCAGAATATACGTTAAAGATTTTGTAATACCTCAAATATTTTCGAAGTCCATTGACATATGGCTTAAAAACTTTTCACGACCCTAACCTGTAGACAGGAGGAGGTAAATGTATCAAGCATTTTGACAGAATGATGCCCCTTTTTCGACTAAGAAAATACGTTAAATCTTTTTGTAATACCTCAAATATTTTCAAAGTCCATTGACATATGGCTTTGAAACTTTGCACACTTGTTCACCATCATGACCCCAACCTGTAGACAGAGGAAGGTAACTGTATCAAGCATTTGGACAGAATTATGCCCCTTTCTCGACTTAGAATTAACGTTAAAGTTTTTGTAATTCTTCAAATATTTTCAAAGTCCATTGACATATGGCTTTGAAACTTTGCACACTTATTCATCATCATGACCCCAACCTGTAGACAGGAGGAAGTAACTGTATCAAGCATTGTGACAGAATTTTGCCCCTTTTTCGACTAAGAATTCACGTTAATGTTTTTGTTATACCTCAAATATTTTCAAAGTCCATTGACATATGGCTTTGAAACAAGTTGAAATTTTAAACTCTTCTTTTAGAGCATAATAGGACTCTCTTTAAGGCCTATATCTGTAATATGGAGTTAAAGAAAAAAATTACCCTTTTCTTTACTTAGAAAATTTAACATTATCAAGGCTTTTTTACTATCAAGCACTAAGAATAGTCGAGCGCTGCTGTCCTACCGACAGCTCTTGTTTTTATTTATTAGAGAAAGCGAGCGATAATCACCTTTTACGGACGTTAACAATTCTGCTGTCCCAAACACACTATCATTATTCATAGTGGGCTAAATGCAGACACGTTCATCGGCGTTCTATTCTGTATTTAAATCTATATTTTAGATTATGGTTCAAGAAAAGCATTGATGAAAAGCATCAAAGGGTGTCCAAGCAAGAAATGCATCAAGTGAAGATGAACTAGTAGACATCTGAAGACCAGATATTCTTATAAACCTTTCAATCGTTAATTGGTTTTTACCAGAATTGTATTATATTTATGAATGGCCGGGCGAAAGACATTGTTCATCATGAACTTTCGTAGGCATGCTAGAGATTAAAATATGAATTTTTTTTTTCCACAGGAACTTGAAATTCTATCAATATTAACGATAATATCCAAAATATACAGGTCTATAATATCCAAAAGATACCCCCATTTTTATAAAATAAGTTTATTTATACTATATAGGGGGGATGTTTGGATATTATCCTTTGTATTGGTTATTTGATAGAATTTCAAGTTCACGTGGTATTTTCTTTGGAACATACAAAATAGCAGTCAAAATGAAAATAGTATGTTAATTGATTTATCGGGTGTCAATTTACTATTTTATGAATGGGCGGACGAAAGACGTTGGTTATCATGAACTTTTGTAGGCATGCTAGAGAATAAAATATTTTTTTTTCTCGCAGGAACTTGAAATTCTATCAATATTAACGATAATATAAAAAAATACAGGTCTATATTATTCAAAATGTACCCCCACATGGTATAAGTTTATTTATACTATATAGGGGGTATGTTTAGATATTATCCTTAATATTGGTTATTTGGTAGAATTTCAAGTTCATGTGGTATTTTCTTTGGAACATACAAACTAGTTGTCAAAATGGAAAAAAAGTATATTTATTGATTTATTTGGTTGTCAATCTACTAGTTTAATGAATTACTTCGTTTGACCCACCAGTGTGTTTACATTCCTATTAATAAACCCATAACAACTCATGTTAAAATTGCAGACGAAAATTTCTGTTCTTAAAATGTCACAATATTCGGCAAATCAACATTCTACTCAAACTACTCTAAAATTGATTGCCTTCAAACAAAATTTAGAACAGCAAAAATCCGGAGAGACTTGAACAGCGAATAGGTTTTATAGTATACTACTGCTAGACCTGTTAACTGTTGCACAAAGTCAAAATAAAGCGACATTCGTAGTTATGAACTAGGTGTGTTTAAATATTTACGGTAAAAATGTCATAAGTGCAAATGTCAAAATTGTTTTCATAAATCAACAGATGCACCTAAAATAGAAAACTTTACAATAGTGTATAATTATACTCGTTGATAAAATGATGATTGTTTTTAATACAGTCTAGCAGTCAATTTGAGTGAAAAGCGTTTCAACGCTTTTCAATTTGGGGTCAATATGTGCAATAAAATTGATTATCCCTAGGAAGCGGAGTGAGCGAATGATATAAAATTGTATACACGAGTTATTGGTTTACACCTACATCAAGTAAAAAAAATATATATATTTGGTTCTGTCATGTCAAATAAACCCTCAGTGGTGTCCCTTTAACACATTATCGCATTTACAAATATCCAAGTATTTATTTATATAAGCAATGAAATTGACTGTTACCTGAATAAATTATGTTAAATTGAGTCTTTAAATGAAGATAACAAATGCACGCAAAATATAAAGATGCAAATGAAACAAATCGGTATTCAATCTTACAATTATCAACTGAAGGACCAGAAGAAACACAACAATAACAACGGAAAGAATAATATAAAAAGGGCAGTAAAACACCTGTGACACTTATAATGCAGCAATTCACACAACTATTTTCACTGCTGTATTTTTATTTGACAGTATTGATAAATGAACATTTAATGACCTTAACCTTATTTTAAGTTTAATATATTGTACAAATAACTAACGTTTTACATGCAGCATTAAGAGAACATAAAATACAAAACAAAATACAGCTAATACAGAAAAACGTGTATATTAATAGTATGAAACCAAAAGTATCTAATAATATGAATGAAGGCTTTCCCAGAAATAATGTATTAAAAAGAAAAATAAAACTATTTTTTGAAGACATACCCATGCCATTTGTAACTTATTTTTCACTATTATTATTTAAGCAAAATGATGTGTTTTTTTCTCTTTTACGAAATCATTTTAACAGAAAATATTTTACAGTATGCGAGGTGCAGTTATAAACTATATACACTTGTCCATTACCTAATTATAATAAATTAACATATTTTGAAATTTACATAAAATATTGTCGTCTCACAATAATATAGCTCTTTTTACCCCCCGAATATTTATAACATTTATTTTTTTCCTCATTCCATTGCGTGTCGGCTACTCCTTACAATCGTCTTTAAATTTTCGGTCATTAATTTTCCTCTTGCACTTTAAAAATAAGTCAATATATTTTCCCAGTAGGTAATGTTATAGTCTGATTTTATTGACCTGTCAATTATGAATACATTATAGCACTCATTTACATATTCGATCCCACTTCGGTTTTTTCCGTTTATTTTACGAGAATTAATATGGAGTGTATCACTTACGTTTGGAAAAGTCTCACTAGATTAATGTAGGTCCTTGTAACATCCGCAATAGCACAGTCGGTTAAGTGATTACCTAATGCATGAGGGGTCCGAGGTTCGATCCCCTTTTTTGACATTCTTTTTAGACATATTCTTTCTTTATTTTTAAGTATATTTTAATGAAAATGGTCAAGCGCTTGCAATTTGTCTACACGGATATGAACCAACTAAGAAACACCGAATTGTCACATTTTATATTGTATAATTACATATATTGATTTTAATCGGAATGAATTTTCAGTATTAATTCTTAAACATTGTTATATACAAATGTATAGCATTTACAAAAAGGTGCAAAACATATTAAAAACGGAACAACCATAACTTAAAAAACATGTTGAAAACAGTTATGAATAAAAAAAAATACTGGACATACTCTGTCTCGATCCTACTACACGTTTGAACATTCCGATAAAATATACCAGTGGTTTACCCTATTGCACTATAACGGTCAGTGTAACTAATTCAAAATAACAAGATGAATTTAATCACATCTTACTGCGCACATCTCACGGAATTTACCGAACATTTATCGAATATTAATATATTCTGTGCATTGACCGTATAATCAGTATGGAATTGACAGGTTAATAAAATCAAACAATACACCAGTAAAGAATTTAGAAAACCAGGAAGTTGTAAAAAAGGGTATTCCCCATCTCGTAAGATGAGAATATCGCACGATATAGTACTTTACTAACATACTAATGTTCTTTCAGTGTGTTTACTTCAATAAAATAATTTTTTACTCTTTTATATTTCTTTTTTAGATTTTTATTACTTCTTACAATATAAATTAATTACTGTCAAAGTTAATGATTTATTTAGCATATGTTTATAATATTAAGAGAGCTTGACAACTTCCTAGTGACGGACAGACATACCAAATCAGGCTAATATTCTCTCAATAACAAGTTTACAATATAACGTTACAGTCTGATTTTATTAACCTGTCAATTATGTAATAGAAAGAGCAGCGAAACACGAGGCTATCTGATTTGTACAGGGGGCGTATCCCTAGAGTGTTTTGATGTTCTTTCTCTTTTGAATCATAGTCAAACATAAAAACGCGTTCCCTGTTGTCACAATATGAAACCCCAGAAAAAATAACCAATGAACGAGCATCTGAATATGACATTTCTGTCGCTTTCCCTTTCTCTGCCGTCCCAACAAGTACACCCCAGCAAAAATGAGCCAATCAATGGGCATGCCCTGGAGTGCGGGTAACTAATACATATGGTGGCTGAATTGGTACGCTACGCTTTTGTGCGTCGCGTTGGCGCTAGCGACAACACGTCAAAGCGCCAAACGGGGCATTGTCACGCTGTCGTCCTGTCTCTAGCGCGGCACGCCAAAAGACGCGTTGTCGTGCGGAGTGTTGTCGCGATGGCGCATTGTTGTTTGGTTTAAATTGAAGGATTGGTTTATAAGCCAAGCGACAGGGCGAGATCGCGACAACGCCCCGCACGACAACACGCCGTTTGCATGCCGCGCTAGAGACAGGACGAAAAGACGAAAGTCCTACATCGCGCCGTTTGGCGCTTTGTCGTGTTGTCGCTAGCGCCAAGTAGACGCACAAAATCGTACCAAATCAGCCACAATAAAAAACCTACACTCCAGTTAACGCACTGTGCATTTATATGTTTTCGATTTAACTCTGACAGATTTTCAACAGAAAGGTCCCCAAACAATGATACAAGATTACATTATAGCACTCATTTAAATATTCGATTCCACGTCGGTTCTGTCCAACGAATTACGAGAATTAATATGGAGTATATGAATTATGTTTTGAAAAGTCACACTATCTTAATGTTTACGTTCTGGTCATATTCGCAATAGCACAGCCGGTTGAGTGATTACCTTAAATATGAGAGGTCTGTGGTTCGATCCCTACTTTTGCAATTGTTTTTAGACCTATTCTTTTTTTAAATAGGTCTTGCAAAATTGTCTACTGGTATCGAAGCAGTATCCGTTAAAAAATGAGTTTTTTTTTTAAAAATATTACACAAATCTTCTCCGATTGATATAAAATTTTGTTACGAAGTAGTGGAGGTCATGCCTTGTGTTTGTAAATAAAAACAAAATCCATTAGTACGCATGCGTGTCTCAAATGGGGCTCCAATAAGTATAAATAAGCCGTTATTGAATCACGACAGAAGCAGTTTCCGTCACATATTTCAAATCGTCGATTTTGCGGGATTTTAAATCTGTAAAGGACTTTGTTGTCTTATGAGCCTCTTGTAATACATTTTAAACAAACTACAGTTGACTCTCAATAAGTCAAAATCGTTTTACTCAAAATTCCGCCTTAGTCGAATAATTTCTAAAGTCCCGTCAAATTTCCTTCTTTATCTTTGTATTTTAACTCCGCTTAGGTCAAATTTTGACTTACCGAGACTCCTGTTTAGTCGAAAAGAAAATTTGGTCCCGTCAATTAAAGTCCACATATTTTCATCTCAATTAGTCGAAGTGTGAAAACAGCCGACTGATCAAAAGTCGGCGACATCAAGGTGAGATGTTGTCACTCGTGATTTGTCACTCGTGATTTACACGTTTCAATGTAATTTTTAATTGCCGGTCATCATGTATTATTTACACGTCGTAAAAGTGTCTTTAATCCGTTTCACGACTTAATTGGTTTTAACAGTTGATAACTTAATTAAGATTTAATTCATTTCTTTAAAAAAGTTGACTCGTGCCAGTCTGACGGGTGTTAGTCAAATAACAGCCTTGTCAAATAACAGCCTAGGTATTGATGTGTATTATCAACGTAAATGATATTTGTATAATTAATGTTCCGTCATATTGCATACATTAATTTGTACTTCCGGTTCACGATAGTTGCTAATTTCGTTTTCGTCCGATGATCAATTAAATCAAATATAATTGTGTGTTTATGATTCACTATTAATATACATGTATTAAATTTTGAATGATATATTTTTGTTCATTTATAATTTGTAGTTGAAAGTGATTTACCGTCATTTCAATGGTTAAATATTGCAGCATTGCCGCTAACAACAATAAGAAAGCTACTTCTTTGCACATTCAATCAGGTACATGTATATACATGTACGAAGTCAACGTAATGGCGGTAGTTCAACGTTACTCGAATTCCGTTTCTCTCGAAGTAAAATACCTAGTCCCTTGGATTTCGAGTTACCGAGAGTCAACTGTATTATCGTTTCATTTGATATTTTACTCGTAAATTTGAAAGATTGTAGAATAGATAAAATATGATATCTGCAATGGCCTCGTTTGTTCCACGTTCCTCTATATGGAAGGTTGGTGGAAAAAGCTGTCTGGCGTCGATTACTTCAGGATTGACTGGCATTATACGAGCCAATCTGAATGCCTCCTTGACAGAGCTCGGCGCAGTCTGGTCAATTGCATAGCTCAGCAATATAGGTAACCGAGACTTGCCTATATTACAGCCAGGTCGCACAAGACCAACACTCAAGGCAAGTCTGGTCACCTTATCATTTAATGGCCCTATTATTTTTACATCCAAGGGCTGTAAGTAATGCGTTGTATGGGATGGTAGCCCAACAAGTATCACATTTTCCTTCCTGGCAATTTCTACTAGAGGCAAGTATATATGTGATTCATGATTGTCCATAAGTAGGACTACTGGCCTGTATTTCCCACAATTGGGTAAGAAGGCTTTAATGAACCATTGAAGAAATATGCTGGTGTCCATATGTCCACTGTCAGAAGCGCTGAAAAGCCAATAACCTGAAATAAAGGGTATAAATTATATCATAAAAGTACTGTGTACATTGAAAAATCTAATTTATTTTTCTTAAGAAAAGTCACTTTTACATTGTTTACACGGATATTTAAATAGAAGACACTAGTATACATTACACGACATTGGATAAAATTTGGCGAGGCAAAAGAACATAGTCGATAAACACGCAGATAACTTTTGTATATAACAATCTGAGAATTAACATTTATTGATTGACCATGGTTATAGAATATGAAATTGACATTTTTTACCTGGCAAACCTTCTTTGTAATTGAGGTGCTGCATACATCCCTTATATATAATCATAGTTGAGATGAAAGTCCCGTCAGCAGATACGCATAGATGCGCAGTCACATGGTCGTTGCTCATAAAGTGTTGTTGATATATGTGACAAGACTTTGGACCAATTACCTTTTCTCTTGCACATTCTTTTCCTGACCAGCCAGTTTCGTCGAAATTAAACACCTGAAAAAGTTTATACCATAAAAGAAGGCCAATGCAGTTGGATTTTTCAAACAAAATGTAGAAAAGGGTGTGTTTTCGAAAAAGCTATATATAGAAGATTCAAATTGTGATTTGGCACAAGAAACACATTGACCGTAACAAAAGTTTTCATAAGAACTCCAGGACATATTTTGAGTTATCACAATAACTCCGGGACATTTGAAAAAATCGGGTATAAATTTTTGAGCCGGGGCTTTATGTTTGCACTTTTGTATTATAATTAGGTAATTATGTATGGCAAGGATGAAGACTTGAAAAAAAAACAGGTCAATATTTGCGAATTGGCAAATAATTTGGAAATTTTACTCAAAACTACCAGATTTTAAGCAAGAGGCGATGAAAAATGGACTATGAATTAATTTTTGACACATAATACAATACGTAAGGTAAGCTTTATCATCAAAATTTATTTTAGCACCTAAAACTCAGTTTCTAAAGATGAAAATTACCATTTTTGACAAATGTTTTTGCAGTGTATACATTAGTTTTTCGACGAACTCCGTGAAAGTTATCACAAGAACTCCTTGACAAGTTATCATAAGAACTCCATCCCTCGTGTAACACTTTCTCCCCCGTGATTATAACATTACAGTATAAACATGGTATTTTATAAAGACCAAGGCTATATAGATAAACTGCCAGGGTATCCAATACAAACCAATGTTCAATTGTATTTCGACGAAGCTTCGCTACTGTTGGTTTGAAAGAGTTGAAATGCTTTTCATTTTAGGTCATTTTGTCAAATAAAAAAGATTATTTTATTTTGCACAATACGAATGATTATTTTGGATCAAAGGGAATGAGCAAATGATCTAAAGGTTTGCACAAATATTTAAATCTTAAAAACGAAATTTTCCAGTTCTGTTATCTCAAAAGACTTCAGTACGGTCCCTTGATTTAAACTATTATCTTTAATGCACATCAATATCTAGTAACTTAGATATCAGTACACATTTATTTGTAGTTTACTTAAAATTCCTTTCAATATATACCGGTTTTGACGCATTGATATATTAAGATAAATTTTCGGAACAGATTGCGGCACATATTTCCGATACTGTGATGGCTTTTAAAAATGTTTCTCCTACATCTTGATATATTTGGTTCTTTTTCGTTTTCTTCCCATTTATTTCATATTTCAAAAACATGCTAATTAAATCATTCACATTTATATACAACATTTATGACTAAATATAAAAAAAATATATCTGCTTCACTTAAATCCATATTCATTAACCACATTAACAAACTTCAATTAAGAAGAAAATATCACATACTCATAAGCAAACAAACAAAAAAGCCAAAAAACAAACTAATAAAGAAAAAAATTCAAACAAACTTATTTAAAAAAAAAAAGAAATGCTAAAGACAAAACACGCAAACACTAAAACACACACAAATATTAAAGACAAGTGAATTTTTATCCGAGTGGAACATTTGCCGCAACGTTCGGTGTCAGTTATTTTTTTCTTCTTCTTTAAAATTCAGTTCTAGGTTTCGGCGTGAACTATCCAATATCTTCTGGATATAAATTATAATCTGTCAACGATTATTGTTCACACGTTTTTACGTGTATAGGAGGCATTATAATGGGTATAGTTGTGTTTTAATTCGTCAACGTCGAAATAATGTTATTTCAACGAAAAATGAATCTGCAAACAATGATACAATGATGTCAGTCAAAAGGGTTACTAACCTGATACATTGTTGAAATGTCAAAGTTCGTTCGTGCACAATTAGGTCATTTAGCCACATTAAGGCCGGAACATTTTATTCAAGGCAAATGTCCATGATTAATTTAATTCTAATTGTTGCCCAAAAGGCTTAGTATCTAATGTAGCTACTGAGAAGACTTTCGAAGTTGGTAACTGTGTGTGTGTTGAGTTTATTAATACTCACCACCGTGTGACCATATGTGCGAGTCCTCCAGAAGAGTATTTTGGAGGATAGATACAGATTCAGAAAATTGCCACAATTCCAAAAGCTTCTCCTGGTTCCTTAACGTGCCAAGAAGTTAAGCACTCATACACAGAACCTAGATTTTTAAGTCTCGTCCGAAATACTGATCATTAATTTTATTGGCCAGCCCCGGGAATGGACATTATATTGTCGGGATGGTAACTGTCGTGGTGTCTTTCATTATAAGCAATACAGTTAAGCTCTACCTACTTCAAGCCTACTCATATAGTGTAACATGCATGATATAGATATTGACTTTGTTATTGAGTTTGCATTTACATGTAGAGCTATTATCAGGTATAAAACAATTCCTTTTGGATCTTGTGTTTCACCATTTTGATAGCTATTAACAGTAAACAAAAACCTATCATATTAAATGCATCAACACGATCCCATTTGACCTAAAGACAGACATCAAGAGGCCCATTAGGCAATGCATTATGTTGAATATGTCAACATTTGACTTTCACGCGAATAAAATATTCTTTGCAGAGGTATAAAATTCAAAATTGTACCAGTTCATGTTGAATGTTAAATTCTGCTTGAGCCGGTGCTAGGGGTATAGACGGTAGTTTTCACTTGACAGTACCGTCCATGAACAGGCTCAATTAAACCGAGCCTGCAACATTTTCAATTTTGCCATGTTGGGCTTTATTTAGGGATTCTTATTTACCGTATTTTAGATGGGATCTACAATAACGTACATCTATGATTTATTCTCAGTGTCAACTGCAAAATTCATTTCTTTTACTTTTTGAAAAAGAGCACAGTCGAATACAGCGAAAGCTTGACATTCAAAGCTTACAGAAAAAATACCTATATACATACATAGTCATTTTAATCGTTATTAGGGAAATCGTTCGTGAGGTCACATATATTGTAAAATATTTCTGAAACTAGAATATCTAAGACTGACAATGATGCTTTGTCCAAAACTGCAAATACGAGACCTACATCGTTGGTCCGTAATATGTTTAGCAGTACCTAGCGACACAACAAGAATGGTCTTGCCTGTTCCCTTAACAAAGTCAGCTTCATTGTTTATTGTCTCACTTATATTCTGTCTACCATTGGTTAGAACAATGATAAAGTCACGTCTTGTCATTAGTTGAAACTGTATGGGGATCAAACACGTTTTGTACGGTATAGTTTAAAGCTAGACTTAGATCTGCATCTGGACACCCATCACCTCCAATGTTACAAGATCCCTCAGCTAACTCAAGGGCTTGAAGTTGGTACAGAAAGTCTGTCTTTGGACTTTGGTCGTTTAATGCTCTCTTTACTTCTAGTTTGTAACCATAAAGTACTAGTGAAACGTCCACGGTGCTGTTCTCTGACTCAGTTGCAGTAATTTGTTCTGTGATGTATTTTATAGAATCCAAACCAAGCTGAAAATTTTCGTTTGTCATAGAGTGGGATGTATCAAGGAGAAACACAATATTAGAAGAGGTCTTCCACGAACATTCTACAAAGAAAAAACCAAAACAAACAAAACTGAAATAAGACATGCTCATTTTTATGATCCAATCATTGTACAATCAGTCGACAATATGCTGTTTTACTATATGATCTGTAATTGTTATCAAATTAAAACAAGGTCATAAACATGTACTTTTTAAAATTATGTTCTGATATTTCATAGGACAAATTTACAACCTTATTAAAAGAAACGTCTTGTATTGTTGGTTCTTGTGCTTTCACAACAAATGTTTAAGTATAGGGTAGCTTTATAAACTAAAAACAAATTAATGATATAACTAATACATACCGTCACACGTGAGCTGCACGAGCTGTTGTACTATTGTGTACAGTGCGTTGAATATTTTGAACATGGTTGGACAAAATTTCGCTGCATTGTTCGTTTGTCAGTTAACATTTTCGGGTAAATCACATGTAAACTAACCTTCTTGGCAACTATTCTACCTTTCAACGTGCCAAGTTAAGCAATAGACATGTCCATGATTTTAAAATCCGAAATATGATCATGTATTTTATGAAATAAATTTTAGGGAATGTTTTCTTCGTATAAGCAATAATTAGCTCTTCCTATTCAAGTATATATAGTGTTGTGTTAGATATTGAGTTTTGAGTCAACATGAAGCAACAGTATAAAACAATTCCGGACTGTTTTTCCCTTTACTAGTTAACAGTAAACCTTCAGTGCACCACATCCTCATTATTCTAAACAGCTCACGAAGGCTGGCAATGAAGTAGATATTCACATTTCCGTAAGCTTTGCACGGAATAAATTTCTTGCAGAGATAAAATTCAAAAGTACCAGTTCGTGAATTTAAATCTGCTTGAGCAGTGCAAGTGGTTTTAGAAGTTTCATTACAGTACCGTCCATGAACGGCTCAATTAAACCGCCCTCACATTTTTCAATTTTGGCTGTTGGCTATACTTGGATCTTTTACCGTTTTTATGATGGGAAAAACGTACATCTATGTTTATTACTTAGGTCAAGTGCAAAATTCATTTCTTTACTTTTTGGGGTCGAATCATGGCTTTACTTTCAATTACAGAAAATTTAAGACAAGCTTTTTAATATTATTTAGGGAAATCTTCTAAGGACATATTGTAAATATTTTGAATAGAATTCTAAGATGTTCTTTGTCAAAATAAATACGAGACCTACATGGCCAAACAACCTCGCCAATCAAAAGGGTTTGCCTTTCCAGCTTAAAAGCGGCTTTCTTGTCTTTGCTTTTATTCGTCCGGAAATAAGCAATCCGTCTGCATTAGAAAAGGGAAAACCGTTTAGCCTACTTTTTCAAAGGGCCAGATATGAGACCACGCACCCAACACCTCCAATGCAATTAGCATCCTCTCAGCTAACTGAAGTTTGAAGGTTTGTATTGTACCTTTCTTACGGCTTCTTTAACTCGGGCCAAAAAATACTTAAAGTACTGATTCAGTTGTAATGTCTGTATGTATTTTAATAGATACCAACCTACCCTGTAATTATTTTCCAATAAGTAATTTATGGAAAACCTATATAATAATTTCCTCAAAAAAAAACCCCAAAATTAGTAGCTCATTTTTTAAACATTGATCCTCAGTCGACCTGTATTTAATATGATCGAGGATCAAAAAAAAAACTATAACAGTACTTTAGAAAAGTTTGACATATATCTGAAAAAATATGCTTGTATTGATTTGCATTCATATACTATCTTTTGTTTTAAAGTGACCACGAATGGCCAGACTAATTAAGATTAAGTTCTCGTTAAACAAGTTTAGGTTGTTCATTTACTTTAGGTATTGAAAAAAAGTAATAATATTGTCTATTGTGGAAAAAACTGACTTTACAGGAACAATAATAGACAAATTAATTAATTTGATGTACAAAATAATTAATTTGTAGATGATAATGTTGAAAAAAAACTGGAATCTAAATTTCAAAAGGAATAATTACTTTGGGGAAGAAAAGTTTTACTAGTGATTACATTATCCATGTGTGATTTTTTAAGTGTTTTTTTAAATGAACATAAATCGGATGGAATTTAAATATATAAAAACAGAGGAAGTATACTTTTTGAAAATAGATCATACATACAAGTATCTTCATAATGGCTTGTATGTAGTCTGAAATTAAACATTTTTTATATAACCAACTGATTCTAAAACTCGTCACCACTTACCAGTTTCACAATATGTTCCATAGTGTCTAGGTGGACACTCGCACAAGAATCCATTGACTTTATCTATACATGTGCCTCCATTCAGACACAGTGAGCTGCTGCACTCGTATGTCTCTATTGCAATAAATGACTGACATATCAAACAAAGAATACATTATCAATAAAAGATATTGTATCATTGTTTGGGGACCTTTCTGTTGAAAATGTGTCAAAGTTAAATCGTATACATATACACAAAGTGCGTAACCTTGAGTGCTGCATTTAAGAGCATGCTCATTGATATTAGTTTACTTAATGTAACGATAAAGAAAGGGATAACAATAGAAATGTTATATTCAGATGCCCGTACATTGGTTACTTTTTTCTGGAGTTTCATATTGTGACAACAGGGAACACATTGGCATCAATGGAGAAAGAACGTCTAAACACTCGGAAAACTGATTTATACTCGGGGACTACCTCCCTCGTACAAATCAGATAGCCTTGTGTTTCGATGGTCTTTCTGTTGCATAATTGTATCCTAGTTTTGGACCTTTCTGTTGAAAATGTGTCAGAAATATACATGCACAGTGCGTTAACTGGATTACAGGTATTAGTTACCCACACTTCATAGCAGAGCATGGTAGGGTTTACTTATTGTGACAACAGAGAAAGGGATAGCGCGATAGAAATATCATATTCAGATGTTCGCTCATTGGTTACTTCTTATTGAAGTTTCATATTGTATTGTGACAACAGGGTTTTTATTTTTGTAACATAAGATTGGACTATAAATAGATTAAATCCTGATATGAATATGAAAATAGATTAAACCCTGATTTATTGTAAGGGATGATTAAAAAATCAACATTTAACCCTCTTAGATATAATCTATAACAATCTAGCAACTTTCAAATTTAATGCAGATAACTAAATACAATGTTGAATTTTTATTAATTAAGAGAGAGAAAGAGAGAGAGAGAGAGAGAGAGTGCATTTCTTTAATACCAATTTCAGACTTTACTTAGGATAAGTAAGTGTTTATTAAAATAAATTAACATCAAATTACATGGCAAATTTAGTGTTTGAAATTATTGTAAAAGAGGACAGATTTACCAAAGTGAATGGGTTCAGATGCAATTGAAATCCTACAATCCTATCGGACAAAGGTAATTTTAAACACTAATTCTTGTTCTTTAAAAGAATAAAATATCACCAAAAACATCAACAACCATTGCGTTTTGTGACTTCACTAATATGAAGGTTCCTACCTTTCAACAAATACCAGCCGTACCAGTCTCCCATAAACAACATTTTTTCTAAAATATACATTCTCAATACCGCACTAAATACTATTGATAGTTATTAGAATAAGAAGCTTGCTTTACACCAGTGGCCAGCCCGTAGTTCTGGATAGAACCAGAGATCAAAGTATCATGTATGTTAACAAATGTTAAATAACGTACCATATTGGCAACATGTTCCGTAGTATCCTGGCAGGCAGTCACATGCCCGTCCGTAATATTGAAGAGACTCGCCATTACTGCAGTGATTACATGTCAATTTACTGGAATCTCCAGTCCCTGACTGAGAACCATCTGGTGATCCCGGACAATACCGACTACACGTCTCATGACTCCATCCAATATCTAAACAACATATTTGTCTCGCTCTTTGTTGACAACAGTATGAAGGTCCGCAATTAGTTGACACTGTTTTCCATTCCGTCCATGAACAAATTCCAAAGAAACATGTGCTGCAACATGCATCTCCATAAAGTACGATTATGACCAACACCATAACATTCAGACGGCAAGACATGTTCAATCTATCAAAATATGATTATAAGCAACACTGTTTAATTCAGGCGGAAAGACATGATAATTCAATCCTTCAAATAAATTTTACAGTAGTATTCCAGTAGCTCTATATTCTGAAAGGACAGTGTAGACATCGTACAAAGCAGATACAGTAATGTATCAAGTTACCAGACACGCCCTACCATTTCACGTGTCATGTAATTTTGTGTAATTTAGAAAAATCTTTCGATTGGGTGAAATATAACATTGGGGAATAACCGGGCATTTTCAACACGTGAATATCACAATAAATGAATTGTTGTTTCATGTTTTGTATAGAGAATGAGCTGTACAAATCAATGAGATATTATACGTAGTTTTATGTTTTGTATAAAGAGATATACTACTTAACTTAAGCTAAGCACCATAAGTTAATTTTTATATTATCAAGTATAAAACAGATTTCTTTCCAATTTTCGAAAATTCTGATTCTGCAATGTGCCATGATAACCGCCATATGAACACATCTGCAGATGTTTCTTAATTCAAAATTTCACCTTTTTCGCGTTTAAATGTTAAATTCAGGTTAAGCCGGTGCTAGTGGGCGTTGACGATAACTTGCACTTACCAATACCGTCCATGAACAGGCTCGATCAAACCGGGCCTACAACATAATAAATTCTTCCGTGTTGGAATTTCTTTAGGGATTCTGTCTTTCTCTATTTTGACATGAATCCGCGTTGACTAATCCGTAACAACTCGTCCAGGTAGCATGGAAAGCATGCACCCCAATATTTTCATGTTTATGATGGGGTATACAATCACATGTCTTTTGTTATACGGCGACATTACCGGCTTTTATTGTCATTCAGTGGCTTACATTTCTTACATCTGTCACTTCAATATGACGAATGCTAATATTAGGCAGCATTTAAGAGAAGTTATAGAGGACTGTAGGGATGGTGCAGCAGGGGGGCAACTTCCGCCATGTTGGTGCGGCGCTTGATGTGTACCACATCGTTATCACCAGAGCCTGAGAGAGATATCGGCTGTATGATACACCAGCCAGGAAACATGTTGCAGGTCAACAAAGGGTCACAATACAAGCTCAGGATCAGTTTTGGTCGTTCAGACTTGTCGTAGAAGGTTTTAGACAGCAACTTTTTTTCGGAATGACCTTACCAATGCTGCGGCGGTCCGTGTTTCCACGCATACGGTATGTAGAAGGTTGCATGAAGGTAATTTGCGGTCGTGAAGACCTGCATACCTATCCCCTTTACGCGTCGACATCGTTAGGCCCGTTTGGAATGGATTATGGAGCATACACAGTGGACCATGCAACAGTGGAGACACCTTCTGTTCACTGATGAGTCTACATTCTGCCTAGACTTCACGGATAAGCGTGCTAGAGTCTGGAGAAGACGAGGTGAACAGTTTCAGGCTGCAAATATTCCTGAGCATGACCGCTACAGATGTTGTTCAGTTATGGTGTGGGGAGGCATCAGCTGAGATGGACAAATCAACCTTGTTGTTCTAAATAGAGGCACATTGACAGGTCAGACATCTAAGACAACCAAATAGGTTGCATGCTGGAGTAGTTGGCGATCAATCCTAGAGGATTCTATTTAGCGCATGAACTCGCCTGCTTATTCATCTGATAGACACGATTCACACACACGGTATTTAGTCTAAAACTGTAAACAAAACATCCAATTTAACAAATTTGAAAAGCACGCTATATGTTCTGAAATCTTCAAAAAGGGGGCGGGTTCATCCTCATCTCTAGCACAAAATCAATAATAAAATCATTAATAGGGTTACCTTCGTCATTCAGCTAAATTGATAAAACAGTAAATCGACATTTAAAACCTTTCGAACAAATCCAAAAAAAAAAATTCACACTCAAACATATGGTGCTTAGTAACAGTTGAGTAGTATAAAATTAGCCGTGTAACCATGACTAGATTGACATCAGTTATAGACTTACTGTACGTTATATTTGTTGATCGATTTAAAGTAAAGAAAGTTACAGGGATATTATCCATCATAGATATAATATAGTGTACAATTATCAATGCCTGTACACAATAGATAATCATTTATAATTATCACGCTTTCATGTGATCTTATTGTAATTGTAAAGCCATGTTTCTAATTCACGATAAGGATCTTGATTTTCTTATAATTATGCATAAATAAGAGACTGAAACGGGAGAAAGTAAAAACCTGGTGAATTCCCTTTTAACGCAGACTTAAAGAAAACACCTTCCTTGTACATAATATTTCAAACTGGATAAAGGTGAAAGAAATGAGGTATGTAATACTGTGTTGTTTATATATACTTATATAATGATGTTTTATTTACATATTATTACTTATAGTAACAAAGTTGAAATAAGGAAATTAACATTAAGTTTTTAGCTACTGGAAACGGTAATGGTTAGCCTTTGCCACCAGTACAGAGGCCGGCCAGTCTGTCAAAGTATTGCAAATTAATAACGTTAAGTGTAAAGACGATATACATTTGTAATGAAATAACTGTCGTCTGATCTATGAAAAATACAGATGTAGCAACTTAGTAATTTAGCTGATGGATTTCATGAACAAGTAAGGAAAAACACAAGTATAAAGTAATGCTCCTGTCACCTGTAAACATATTTACGGCGAGAACAGGGAAAGAAAACACAAGTTTTCACGCTATGCCAAGTTATTGTGCATGGTCAATTAAAGAGGATTTTACCATATGAGTGTCAGCACTGAGTGGAGCCATGATTTGAACCAAGGTTTTGATACTCTAAAATTTAATGTCCCTGCTAGTCCTCGCCAGTGAAAGGGAGTAGCAGCAAATGGCCGTGTATGATATCAATGAGAATAAATCTGATAAAACTGTTCAGTTAGAAAGTAAAGCAAGAAAGATAATTTCTATTATCAATATATGTTTCAATTTAGAATAAAGGATCAAGATGGCATAGTGGTTTAAGTGTCTATCTCTCAATACAGTGGTCTAGCTTGAGTTCGACGATGAGTCAAATCTATTGTGGGGTTTATTTACAGGTTGTCATCCTGATCTTATGTTAGCAGTGATTTTTATTGTAGTGTTCCCCCAACCTCCAGGGATTCATGTTTTTTATACAGTAAACTTCGCTTATAGCGAACTCATTGGGACATTCATAATATTTTCATTATATCCGAAGTTCCTTCTAAGCATAAAGCGAATTAGTTCCTTGTATAGCGAACAGATTAACATAACATAACGAACTGATTGTTTACCATCGTGCGCCTTTGTGAAGAGCATTTGATTCACAAAGAAAAGATCATGCTCATGCAGGATCAAGTGATCCTGATTTTATTTTCATTGTTTTATGTTTCTAGAATTTAACGTGTTTTGCTAGACTTAAATGGTAAATATTCAAAATATTAAAAATTGCTGATTTGCAGAGAAACCAAACTATTTACAAATAACAAATCAAATACATGTACAAAAATATTCGGATCAAAATAAGGATCAATTTTAGGATCAGGATCAATATTTGGTTCAACTGAAAAATAGCCGTATCATGTACAAATAACAATAAATTTATTCTAAAATTTCATTAATTTGCTAGTACAAGTCCAGTTTTATCAAATTAATATTAGATATTTAATCTATAAGGATAAAAAATGAAGAAAAATAGAGCTTTTAAATTTGATCCTAATCCTTTAATATTTGTAAACACGGGTCCTGGGCTTTTCGTTTTCCTTCCATGATTAAGAATAAACAAGATTTTCGATTTTTCATTCCTTTCATATTGAATATCTTCTTTTATATTTTAAGGGTGACTTTAACCACGGATTTATAATATAAATCCGTGCTTTAACTGATAAAATATGTAGATTTCTTTCCATTTCAATCGAGCCTTCTTTAAAGTTTTCAATGGAGTATGCTTGCAAGCATGCTGATTATGTTAAAAAAACGGATTATAAATTATCATAATTATTCTACTCGAGCAAAAATATTTAAGAAAAAATAAATAGAAGAATTAAAGGAATAACCGTTTTATTTTGGTGAAAAGAACTCATGCTAAAATATCCTAAATAGAAAACTATTACGTACTTTTTTACTAATTCATTTTCATAGATGTATTGAAGTTCATTCAACAATAAACGGTAAATTCGGCCGCCAATGAAAACGAAACATGCGGGTTCTATTTACGGATAGCCTGTATTTTGGAGTTCGTTATAAAAGTGTAATTTTCTGTACTTTTAACCAAATTGGGACTAAGAAATGAGTTCCTTATAAGCGATAATTCCTTATAACCGTGTTCGCAATAACCGTATATTTTTATATTAAATAAAGAAGGGCAAAATTCGGGCCAAAATAAATTGTTCCTTATAACCGGAAGTTCGCTATATCCGTGTTCGCTATAAGTGAAGTTTACTGTACATCTATTTAAGTACATAAAAGTCGATCAAATTAGCGTAAATAAATGAAAAACTTTAGAGAACAAAACCATGCTCATTTAATGTATAGTCAACCTCCACGGCACAAAATTGCCCCTTGTATTAGTTTACATAAAGTATTTAACAAGTAACCAAAGTATTATTAAATAATGTCAACTGCGTATTTAACATTATAAACAACAGTGGGTGCGTATTATTAAAACTTGAACTAGTCGGATGTGTCGCCTTTTGAACAGTATAGCTGTCACTTAGGCTTTTTCTTCTTAAATATATGTTATTTATTAACACCGCTCTTACAATGCGCATGTACCTTGAACTTTAGTGGCATTTGAACTTATTGTAACAATATTACATCGGGATTAGTAAAACTGTTGTATTATCAAAAATAAAAATACCACGGAAAAGTTTTTACACTGACCAATCAAATGGAAAACTATGTGGTGGAGTTTTAAACACTGCACTTAAGGTCAATGAAAAAAGCTTACATACCAAATTTGGAGTCAATCGAACTTATAGTGACCAAGTTACGCTCTTCACAAGCCTATTAAGTAAGACAATTATCAAAGGGCAATAACTCAAAAATAAAGAAGTGCAGATTAACGTTTCTTGTGCACTGCTCTTCAGGTTATTAAAAGAAGCATGCATACAAAGTTTGGAGTCAATCCGACTTAAAGTGACCGAGTTATTCTCCAGACAAGTCTATTGGGACACCGTCGCCCCCAAAGCCGACAACGACACCGCTGACAAAAGGAATCCCTATATGTCATCTTTTTTCAAGGCGACACAACATAAACGACACCGTCGAATACGATCTTTCTCTAACTTTAATTGGAATGTTCTTTTACATATGATATTTAATTATGTCATAATATCGGACTATGTACTCCCGCTCAAGACAGGTAGCAATGACTTATTTTTAAAACATTTCAGATATTGTTTTTCTATATTTTCAGATTTACAAGAATGTGTGCTCTTAAAATAGTAAGATCTATTTTCTTACTTCAAATCATTATTACGTCACCATTGGCAACAGATGCCCTTGGTTGTAATGATGGTAACGCAAAGCCATGGACGCCATCTTGGTCTGACAACAGAGACGATCTTTATTGTGATAACAAATGTTTTGACGAAAACGCGGAAAAGAACTGTTGCTCGTGCAACTCGTGTACCTCGTGGATGGGAGAAGAAATTGATTTATATATAGAAGAGTTGTCATTCACTGGAAAAAACATTGTACTATCAAACAATCAATCCTCGGAGTCCAACGTTTACAAGATATACAGAAGTCATTCAGAAATGAAAGAGTTCCCAATTAATTTATGCAAAGACGTAAACGATACACACTTAGGAGCTTTGTTTACTGCATTTTCAAATATTTCTTTGTACAGAGCTAGAATAGTGCTTATCAACTTTGAATACAACGACATAAAAGTACTAGCGGACATCAGTTGTTTGTATAAACTCGATGAGTTAAACTTACGGTACAACAGTATTTCATACTTGTCAAATACGTCTTTTGTAAACCTTTCATATTTGCGAACACTAAGATTAGAGGGTAATAAATTGACAGTGCTTGAACCAAATACTTTCTCCTCTACAAATCAACACATACTGTATGTAGACATAAGTAACAATCAGTTAAAAACTCTAGATGTGTCTAACATTTTGCCACCATTTCCTTTCTGTGAAATTAACGTCGCATCAAATGGCATAACTGAATTTGTTAACCATGCCGAGTTTACATTAGATACTAGTGAAAATTATGGACCCGGATTTTTAAACTTACAAGATAATTCCCTTCAAAAATTTCCTGATTTGAAAACGCTTCTGAATATAGACGACATCAGCATATTAGGTAAAGTCTGGAATTTCGGATTTGACTTACGGGGGATACCAATAGTATGCGACTGTGCTTTACAGCCGTATTTGTCGTTGGCAAAAGATATAATTGAAGCTCTTTGGCGGGATTATTTTGTGGTAGAGTGTACAGCTCCAGAACTGCTTATGGGTGTCTCTATTCCAAATTTAAATCTTTCAGATTTAGTTTGTCCACTCGGTGCAGATTCAGGATGCCAATCACCACAATGTACATGCGTTGATGAACCGAACAAAGATACTCTAATCATAGACTGTTCAAATGCAATCCCTTCTCTCCAACATTTCCCTACCATTCCAAATTCCACATATTCATCACAGGTGTCTCTGAATTTGTCTGGTAATGCAATAAGGTATATACCTGATGGGCCGTACTTGTCAAAATTGTCTAACTTAGATTTAAGTAACAACGATATCCGTGAAATAAATGACACTATAGCAAGGCAGCTTGATGCTGCAGTTATAGATTTAAGGAACAATGATCGTCTCCTTAGACTACCGCAGACTTTTCAATACCGGAACGCTTGCTTAATCATCATTGATGACATCACCATAGATTGTGACTGCGACTCTCAATGGATTGCCGAATGGCTGAAATCGAAAGATTGCAAAACCGGTCAGTTTTATTGCAATGTACCAGGAAAAGGAATTATCCCAGCCAGTTTATTTAACGTAGATGATTTAGATTGCTCGGAGCCGAATATTCTGGTTACAATGATCAGTAGCATTATAGGAGGAATAACTGTTCTCTGTGTAGCTTCTGCTGTTGTTATATATAAATTTAAATACGAGGTTCTAATTGTTTACCTCCAAATGAGAAGGAAAAGAAAGGAGAATTCTATGACACTCCCTGAATTTTTGTATGACGTGTATATTACGCTTGATGAGAACAATAATGATAGTTTATCTTGGGTCAATAAACATCTTGATAACTATCTCACCAATCTGGGATATAAAGTTTTTATTCCCTATAGAGATATTAGTTTTGGAGATGTACGTGCGGATCAAGCTTTACACGCAATTGAACGCTCACGTGCTGTTTTGATTTTACTGACAAATAATTTTTTCCATAAGGATGACGATGAACGCTCACCAACTGTCTGCGAATGGAAATACGCATGGAATAACTTTAGAAATAACAGATGTAAAAAGATCGTCCTTGTTAATTTTGATTATGTTTCCGCCAGTAACGTTAGCCATGCTCAAGTTAAAGCGTTTCTCCATGTTGGATCTTGTGTTAATTTCAGGAATCATGATCGTAATATTATGAACCAAATCCATGAAAAACTTGGTGGACCACAAGTAAAATTAAAAGCTCAAAATACTTGTGCTGGCGGAAAGATGAGGCTAAAACGGAAAGAGACCAGCAGTGACTTGTCAGTCGTAGAAATAGAGTAACAACAATTTAACTGAGGAGAAAAGATAGTGCAGAGAAACATTATACACTATTTCTCACAAATGTTTAATTTTAGACGGGATACTGTATAAACTATAGATCAATTATGCATGTTACATTGTACAACTATATCACCATTTTATAAACAGTATTTGTATTTTGTATGAAAAAAAACTCAATCTACTTTATCTATAGCTGCTACAGGCATTCATCTTGTCAACTCGGTCCGCCCCTGACGTGTGTTTATGTAGGTGAAGTGGATGATGAAACAGTTACAAAAGCCCATGATAGCAAAGAAAAACGCAGTTTCATATTACTCGGACCTTTGCTTTTAAAATCTCAACAGGGAGACTGTATACCTTTCAAAAGAGTAGCAGGCAATCCAACTTAATATTTCTCAAGATAATATCAGCCAATTTGAATTAAAGTGACATTATGCACATCCAAGGTGAAAATCAAATTTTGTTTCATTTTGTCATATTTCCTTTTAATTTTATAAACGATAAAAAACTAACATGTCTCCAGGAAATTTCTATAGATATCCATCGGAAATTACCTTTTACCTTCTTTATAAAAAGATTAGGGCAGTCTTTTTATATTAAGGCAATTCTATATTTTATCAATTACTCACCATTACAACAGTCACAGTCTTTTGAAATATTTTGTCAATTCAGCTCAACTTGACAATGAACAATTGTACATAACGTCACTACTGCACCACCTCGCTCCTCTTATAAGATTCCTTAATACCACAGTGGTGTGTAATACGATCTTTTTAATTAATTGTAAAAAAACCAGCATTTAAACATGTTGCTTAAATATGACTAGTTTGTTTTTAACATTTTGTAATTTTGTAATTTTGTAAATAGCTGTGCCTTTTTGAAATTCACAGAAATCTATGTATTTAGACTTAAATTGATACTAAATTTAAAGCTGTTTACATTTGTATACAATATATAACAGACACGGAAATGTACTGTGCTGTGCTTATTTGATTTTTTTCTGCGTTAACATATCACCAACGTTTAATAAACATATTTGTTTGAAATGTTGTCTTCTCTTTTTTCATACCACCTACTTAGCCGGTCAAATAAAATTAAACGTCTTAATGTAATGCTTGTCTCAAGAGGCCTATCATATTCAAGTATTGTGGAATATCTTGAAGGACCATTATGCCTCAGTATTACTTTTATTCTTTTTTCTCAAAAGCTTTTTTAATGTTGAATTTTGGCAATAAATACAGTTATAGTAGATTAGTATTTTGTATGAAAGTCGAAATACTATTTGTTTACATTTTGCTACTTTTATGACAAATTATTTCACATTTATCGCTACTTTCTTCAGATAACAAGCATCTTACATTCACTAAATCCATTATTAAAACATTATAAAGTTCATGTTTGCCCTTTCTAAAGAAGTAAAAATTCATTTGTTTCTAAGGCATAATATGCCTTTAAAAATGCCGTCTGGACGTAATTTCCAAAATTGCTTGAAATATGCTTTGAATACTTTTCATTTTATGTATTATTTAACATGTCTCTCAAATACAGTTGTACACACAACAACTATACCTATAATATGTTTCGGGAAATTCAAAATCTGTCCTGCAAAGAGCCAAAATGCACACATATGGACAAGGCTTAACAGGCACTAACCAAATCAACAACAACTGCAAGGCTTATTTATTGACACGTATTTATTGGAACACAACTGGGAAGTAGATATTCGTTATTGCAGTCATACTTTGCTATTACAATATAATTCTATAGCTTTAATAAAAAAAATTAAGCTATCATCATCAACATTGTGTTTTCTTTTAGATATAAGCATGCTACAAATCGAAAATGCGATTTTCTTAATGTTAATAATCTAATCAAACCTCTAAATTAAAGCAAGAATGTATCTAACCTTGACGAAAATCGAAATTGTAACCGTATATTTCTTCGTCAGAATACGGGCCTCTCACGATAAACTCCCTATCTATTATTTTCATTAAAAAAAAAAAAGAGCAAAAAAACCAAAAACAAAAAACAAGACGAAACGTGTTCCCGTAGTCTTCTCGATATGTTAACATTGAAATGCTCCTATTTTCCCTAGATATACCGAACAACTGAAACAGTTCAGACATGCTTCTTACATATAACAAATAAAATAAAAATTATAAACATCATAACACACAAATTGATTTTTATGTAGTTACAGACGTGTACTAATAGAGAGTCTCTGTAGAACTGATAACTAAACATACGGACGCACGGTCAATAACTCTTATTACGTGACTTACGTGAGGGATCACTTTGTTTTCAGATTTTTATACTTCACAACAGCAGGTGTCAAGTGCTGTGGGGCAGCTGTAAAAAGTTGCCCCGTACTTCACTTCAGTGTTGTTATATTTTTCTGGTCCTTCGGGATCATTGATGCCAGCACTATTAAGTGTTGAGAGTTGAGTACCGCTCAAGCCGATGCTAGGGGGCGTGAGGGATGTTGCACATTTTCATTATCCCTCATGTACAGATTCAATCAAACCGGGTCTGCAATTCTCTTGTAATTTTGTTGTGATTAATGCTTCCGAGTGATCACTTTGTTTCCAGATTGTTTTAACTGGTTATAGCCAGTTTTGTAAACTCACTTGTTGAGACAACAATTCTCCGTCTATACGATGTAATGTGGAGAACTAAATGCTTCAACAGGCACTAGCAAAAACAACAACAACTGCAAGGCGACACAAGATTAGAAAATACAAATCTTGAGACGAAAAGATTAAAATTCAATTAATTATTCTCATGTGCATACAAAAGTATGCAAAAATTGACAATCGACTGTTTAATGAAACAACAATATAACCGTCCTTAGCTATATCAGTTTTTCAACGGCCACGACGTCTCTTTAAACATCATTCAGACACACCTGAGCTAGCGACCACCGAAACTCCATCAGCTCTTTAAGAATGTTTACCTTAATTTAAATGTGGTGCTACTAAATTTAATTTTTACAAAATGCATTCTCTAACTCGTGTGTAAGACAATTTTGTATTACTTTTTATAAGCACCGATACCCCTTTTGACCTATTACGCGGCCTAAATAAGAATTCATTACAGGTTATATCAAGACAAGCGGCCTTCATATACCTTTTAAGCTTATAAAAGGGACATGCATTAGTAGTACTCTTACAAATCGGGACATAATAATATTATCCTTACACATCAGTTTTGCTCTTAAGAATGTTTGACACTAAGTGATCATCATTAAATTTTAGATTTGAACAAATTAAAGAATTCAGTTCGTTGAAACGTAAATATCCAGCGAAACTTAAAAGAATAATTGACATATCTCCTAAGGTTACTACGTCGCTGGTATCTGAAAACATGTAACATAATGTTTGTAACATTTCCGAATCTACTGTATCTTTCTTTCTAACAGGTTCATTACATTCCGTCATACTTGTTTGTAATAAATGTTTAACCTTAGACCTCGTAGTTGGATCCGTGTAATCATGTAAAGAATGCATCCATTTAATAGAATACAATGTAGAAGAAATAACACCGTACGATTTTTTATGATCTAGCATGTTCGTTAAATACATTGACAGAACCATGGATGAAGCGGGCTTGGAAATAAACCATTTTAAAATAACACAATATTCTTCGAAATGTTTAAAATTGTTCATATATTTCTGTCTGTAGAAACTGCCCGGGATTGTACTTTATAACATGTCATATGATCAATTACTGTTGCATGTTTTAGAGTTGTCCATCATGCTCCAGATTGTAGGTTTTAAGTCAACACCTATTATCAGAATGATAAATATTATAAACTGCATAAATTATTGTCAAATAGGATACATTATATATCTCATAAAATATATCTATATCGGCACTCCATCTAACAGCAATGTTTTTATGCTCTGTGTTAACACTACCGTTCAAAAGAATCGATTTTACATTTTGATTATCTGAAAACACCTTCACATTTTTGTTTTTGAGAAATTGTACCTTACTTCTAACAACCCTATTTATTGCCTAAACCTCACGCCAAGAAGAACTTTTAGTCTGTTCTTCAAGAAGCCATTATCCGGTGATTTTCGTATTCGTATTTAAAAATTGTATCATTCTTTGTTATATCTAGTATATATGTTTTCACTTTCGGGGACACATACGAGGAATCAGTGTTTTCAACATAACATTCGATATGCAATCCACTTCCGGGGATAGCAATGATCCACTGGTATTATTACTAGCGTGTAAATTAGCGTCTTTGCTCGTAAAAATATAGATAACCACCATTACCAGATCCACTGGCATCACTAAAAACGTTAATATCGTACACTTTCATATCAGACATGGATTTACCTAATCCATTCAATTTTCTTAAATATTCTCTCTATTACAAAATTTCATGCATGGCTGACTCGCTCACTAAAACTGGCGAGTCCCAACTAGCCCTTTAGATGAATCATTTATACATCTCTCTCGTTCTCAATCTCACTATGTTACCAAACACAAATTGAAGAGAAATGAAACGTACAACCAAAGACGCTAACACACGGACCGATATAACACTAAACTTGTCACAACATATCTGATTTTGTACAGATTCAATTGATTTTTCTGCGACAGATATTCGTTCTTCTGTGACAAATATCTTATTTTGAAAAACATTTAATATAAAACCTAACCACGTTACTGTTTGACATGGAAACCAATGACACTTTTTTCCGCCAACAAAAAACCAAATTCAATCAATATACTTTAAACAAATATACTACCTTCTAATGCTTTCAGGAATATGACCACCGATGCCATTATCAGCTTATGACCTAATGACCGTATGGAGACGGCCCACTGAATTTTCGACCCATATATCCTATAGTAAATCCATCACATTTAAGGCTAAATTCTTGACAAAGCAAATCCGGTACCGAAACTTCATGACCATTTCTTTAAACACCAATGCAGTCCAAGTAAATTTAGCACCAAAAAATAATACATTAGCCCTTGGAGTTTTTCTGCAGCTTTTAATTTCTGTAATCACTATAGATTATTCCAAATAGTAACTGGTGTGTATTCTTGTGCATAGTGCCTCCTGAAACCTTCCACCCAGAAATGAAATCCTGCAAAAATACATCAAAAACAACCTTTAAAGTACTCAGAAATGAAACTTTATGTACACAATTACTAAAGATATACTTAAAATATAACCAGTATCAATTAAGATGACTTGAAATAGGCCATTTCAAAATTTAAAAGAACTACTTTCTAGACTACAACGGGCTGAGTCTAATTCCGTACCGGGTTGAGACCTAAATGAATCCAAAATTTAAGTTAAGCCAAACTTTATACTCATTTCCTAGTAATTTAATGTTATACAAGTACAATCATATAGGTTTGACATGTCTCTAACCAATTACCTTAATTCAGTACCATTTCTTAAATATGAACCTTCATGCGAAAAATCAGGCTCGGCTAATAGAATTTTACGCAAAAATTTATATTACAAATTCTGTTATATCTTTTGATGCTGCCATTGGATTTTCTTTAAATAAAGTGTATGCTACCGGCTAATGTTATGTTGTTATTGCATGAGATAATAAGACCTTATTGCTTTAAAATTGTATAAGAAACTCCATTTCTGTTAAAGAGAACTTGAAATTTTGGGTTAAAATACAAGTTATCACAATTAAATGTGCTTTTTTGATATTTATTTCTCTCAACATTGTTATAAAACTTACTGATTATGACTTTCACATATATACCATGGTAAATAAAGTAAAGAACCAACATACACACCCTACATTGTTTGCTTAAGATATCAATAAAGACAAACAGAGGTAATCTTAAGGTTAGCAAAGAGGTTACCATATCACCATGGGCTATGTCTTCTGACAAAGTAAGATTAGCCAACTCTCACACAAATAAGGCTTAAAAAAGATGACACATACCGTCTCCCACTTTAAATCATTGAAAAGTCTTAATATAGTCAGAATTAGAGAAATTTTCTCCTGATATACATCAAAATAACTACCAAATATTGCCCGAGCATTGGGAGTCGCTACCGTCAATAGCTGAAATTTCAAACTAGACATAAGTTATTACCTTCTCAATGTGTCCTGACAAAGCTGCTGCCAAACTGAGCTGAAGGAGTCCTTTCATAGATCTTTACCAGGATAAGGTAAGGTCCTGTACTCAAACCTAGGCTTTGGTAACTGCACAGTCTGAAAAATATGCAACACTAGTACATGCCTAAGAAAATTATAAGAGGCATTTATGCTGTAATTCTGATATCTGAAAAAAAAAGAAAATAATGTCTTAATTAATCAATGGCTAGATTTGCTAATTCACACTGGAGAGCATATATAAATATTGTGTGCTGAAAAATGCATGCCTGCATGAAAATAGCAGTTTAGACATTGTAAACCTAACCTAATTTAACTGCTGTAGCAGCTACAACAACAACAACAATCATATCAACTGTGTTATTCTAAATGAGCCAATTATCCATAAAGTACACTGTTTAATGACTAGAAAATGTGTATATATTAATAGCAAATACATTCTGCAACACAGCAAAACACCAAGTTTCACTACATGTACACTGAAAATGCCTATATTTCCAAAATATAAATCACATTTGTCCTGTTCAATTGTCAGTTCTGCTTCATTGAAATACAAGACAATAGTGAATATTTACATACTGATTACTCAAAACATATAATGTGTGGTCCATATGAGCAATATGCTACTATGGTGCTTGTTCGAATCCCATGGCCGGTGCTTCTTGGGCCCCTAAGATCTCTGGAATGAGCTTGGCAATCACTTTTTTACCAATGTAACCAATCTGAAACCACACACTCCCCAATTCCTTGCAATGCATAGTTTATCCATAATTTAAGATGCATTTCTCTAAATATTATCATTTTCTATATGAATCTTCTAAAAATAAGCTAGATTTATTGTATATTGCTAAACACAGGGTGCAAAAATAACATTTATCAATTTGTAAACTGCTTTTTAAAAAATTTAAATTTCATTTTTTAATTTTAAATTCATTTTTTACAGTTTTAATTCAATAAAATGTGGTAAATCTTTCATGCAAAAGCTCTGTACCCTGCTCCCTGCTTACTGACACAGTAGCAGACATCTACATTTGAAGGGGAGATAACAATAACAAACATATGACCCAATTTAAAATGTCAAAATTTAAAATAAAATTTAAAATTTTCAAACCTGTCAGTTATCCTTTATTTTCCTGACTTCTATTCAAAAACACAACACTGATGCAAAGTTTCATCCATATCCATCAACCAGTTCCCATTTTTTCATTTTTTATATTTAGGAGACGGCCCACTGAATTTTCGACCCATATATCCTATAGTAAATCCATCACATTTAAGGCTAAATTCTTGACAAAGCAAATCCGGTACCGAAACTTCATGACCATTTCTTTAAACACCAATGCAGTCCAAGTAAATTTAGCACCAAAAAATAATACATTAGCCCTTGGAGTTTTTCTGCAGCTTTTAATTTCTGTAATCACTATAGATTATTCCAAATAGTAACTGGTGTGTATTCTTGTGCATAGTGCCTCCTGAAACCTTCCACCCAGAAATGAAATCCTGCAAAAATACATCAAAAACAACCTTTAAAGTACTCAGAAATGAAACTTTATGTACACAATTACTAAAGATATACTTAAAATATAACCAGTATCAATTAAGATGACTTGAAATAGGCCATTTCAAAATTTAAAAGAACTACTTTCTAGACTACAACGGGCTGAGTCTAATTCCGTACCGGGTTGAGACCGTATGCACAAAACTAATGCCCGGACAGGAAAAATATGCCCTGCGCTAGCTAGCAATCTCAAAAGGAAGTGAATTAAAAACAAAATAAGTTTGTTGACCATTATAATTCCATGAAAAACCTAAATATTTCCTATGAGGTTTAAAAATATTAATGTGATGATAAGCTTCTTTCAAATCAAAAGTCAAAGCAAAAAACCCAGCACAAAAAAGAGACTGAGCAATACAAATATCTTCAAATTTGATTTTGAAAAGATGCAAAAGCTGATTTACATGCCTACAATCTAAAACCAACCTTGCTTTTCCGGCTTTATTATAAGCAGTCAACGGAGTTACGACTTTCGGCACGTGATCTACTGCAGAAACATCGCCGAAACATAACACGAATTGTCTCTAGCGGACTTATTATTTTTAAGCATAACTTTTCTAGGAAAGTTTCTAAAATGCAATTTGTAACCATTTTCTTTAACGTCTACAATGAAAGAATCGCCATTGATAGATCGCCATTTGCTAACATGAGCCTTTAATCTTCCTACTGGAGAAATCACACCCTTATATATCTTTATGTTCTTTATTAGACTCGAAATGCTCTGCAACTGATACTGAGCGTTCACTGTCCGACTGAGAACAACATATGCGATTCACAGAAAAAACAAGAGCTTGCAAGTGACAAATGCCCCCCGACAAAATTCTTAAGCGTGCACATTTATGAAAAGAAAAGAGAATGAAAGTAACTAATTGGTTAATATTGTTGCTGTGAAATGAAGTGCTGTTTATAGCACACTTAACACTTTGGGAATAGGGTCTCCTGGATGCAATACATCATCTTGATATGCTAGACATTTATGCCAAGTTTTTTAAATCCTTCAATGCATGACAATGTTACAGTTTGGAAACTAATGCGTACCTTCAAACTCCTCTTATGAGCATAAGTTCCTTCAAACTATTAGAGTGATCTTGACCTTGGAGGTAGGTCTTACAACACGTGCCAAGTTATTTTAAAATCCTTCGATGCATGGAAAAGTTATATTCCTGACACGAATGTGTGTACCTATAATCTCTCATAGTGATAGCGTGAACCTTCAAAAGATAAGTGTGACCTCGACCTTTAAAAAGGGACGTGGTTCTTTGACGCTACACAATGTTGTCATGTGATAGATATTTCTGCCAAGTTATTTCAAAATCCCTCAATGCAGGACAAAGTAACAGTCTGGACATGATGGTTGTGTAAGTGAGGACACACGGACGGACAGACGGACTTGAGCCTTAGCTACGACGCATTGTCTTGATGTGGTACAAATTTTTATATTACTTCCATGCATGACAAAGTTACAGTTCGGACATGAATGTGTATCTTCAAACTCTTCTCGAGAGAATGAGTACCTTCAATAGAAATGTGACATTGACCTTGAAGGAAGGGACAGGGTTTTTGAACTCGACATATCGTCTCCAATGTGGCTGGTATTTATGCCAAGTTATTCTAAAATCCTTCAATGCATGACAAAGTTACAGTCCTGACACTAATGTGTGTACCTATAAACTCTTATTATGGAAAAGTGAAACTTCAAAGAGAAAACGCGCTGGTCCTAACGGAACCCCTTACATTACCGTTTTAAACAGACTACTCTTATGTGTATTGATATTGAAATAATTCGGACGGAATTCAAATTTATCAATAAATTGTGCCTGTAATTGACATTTGTTCAATTATCTTGAGAATACAATGCATCCCAGTATAAATATTTTAACATTTGACTGATATCGGAACATGTCGGCATTTATTCACGTGCTAAATACCGCAGAAAAGTTGCAATTGAATTGTTTACAGGTGCGCACTGACGAGTTGATTATTATGGCATTCGCTAATGTCCATTACTTTCAGTGCTTTGGGTCTATATTAACATAATAAAAGATAGTACACAACTAAAACTGTGGCAAAATGCTAAACAAATGGGACTACAAATATGGTAGTTACGCTAAAACAGAATAATTCAATGTGATAAGGTCCATTCCATATAATCAATGCATTTTACAATGAATGAATCCCTATATGACCATAACCAGTCTTATTTAAATTATTAGATTCGTACATTACAATAAGTATTTTACCACAAAACAGTTTGTTAACAAAAGAATACATGTCAATTTGTGTGGTTACTTTTATTTATATTCGAATACAAAGTCAGAGTAAGGATCTATCAATAACATTATATCAATGATTTCTTCTCAGAGTTATCTGCAAAATTCATTTTAAAAAAGGGAACCACAATCGAATAAAGCGAATGGAAGATATTAAAAGCTTACAGGAATAAAATACCAATATACATAATCATTTTAATCGTTATTGAGGAAATCGTTTGTGAGCTCACATGTATTGTAAAATATTTCTGAAACTAGAACATCTAACACAGACAACATTTCTTTGTCCAAGACTGTAAACACAAGACCTACGTTGTCAGTTAGCACTTGCAAGTCCCTAATATGTTCAGCAGTGCCTAGCGACACAACAAGAATGGTCTTATCTGTTCCCTTGACAAAGTCAACTTCATTGTTTATTGTCTCACTTATATTCTGTCTACCATTGGTGAGAACAATGATAAAGTCACGTCTGTCATTAGTTGAAACTGTATCGGGATCAAACACGTTTTGTACGGTATAGTTCAAAGCCAGGCTAAGATCTGCATCTGGACACCCATCACCTCCAATGTTACAAGATCCCTCAGCTAACTCAAGGGTTTGAAGTTGGTACAGAAAGTCTGTCTTTGGACTTTGGTCGTTTAATGCTCTCTTTACTTCTAGTTTGTTACCGTAAAGTACAAGTGACACGTCCACGGTATTGTTCTCTGACTCAGTTACAGTAATTTGTTCTGTGATGTATTTTATAGAATCCAACCCAAGCTGAAAATCTTCGTTTGTCATAGAGTAGGATGTATCAAGGAGAAATACAATATTAGAAGAGGTCTTCCACGAACATTCTACAAAGGAAAAAACACAAACAAACAAAACTTAAATAAGGCATGCTCATTTTATGATCCTATCATTGTACAATCAGTCGACTATATGCTGTTTTACTATGTGATCTGTGATTGTCATCAATTTAAAACAAGATAAAAAAATGTTGTTTTTTTTTCATTATGTTCTGATATTTCTTAGGAAAAATTTACAACCTTATTAAAAGAAACGTCTTGTTTTGTTGGTTATTGTGCTTTCACAACAAATGTTTAAGGATAGGCTTGATTTATAAAGTACAACAAACTAATGAGATATAACTGTAAATACCGTCGCACGTGAGCTGCACGAGCTGTTGTACTATTGTGTATAGTGCGTTGAAATTTTGAACAGAGTGGACGAATTTCCCTGCATTGTTCGTGTTGTCAGTGGAAGCGATTTTCAGTAATTCACTGTGACTGACTTCTTGGCCTATACCTTTAGTGTTAAACAATAGAAATGTCATGTTTTAAAAATAAATATGTCATGTTTTAAAAATAAATATGAAATGTTTTACCATCGTATGAAGCGAAATTGCTTTCACTATTATGTAACCAATGTAGTAATGGTAGACTATACTTTCTTTACACTTTTCATGACAGAGGAAAAACTGTCTTTTAGTTTATTATATTTAGGTCGTTGCAACGTATCTTATCAATGTATTGGTCACATGCTTTTCGTAAATTAGATAAGTTGAGGACGGTATATATTTTGGTATTTTAGACAATTGCCATTGTGTATGTTGAGTTTTTGATTATATATATATATACACATACCAATGGCCAATACTCTATCAACCGCTGCCTTGACAGCTACAGCGGCTTTCTCTGTCTCTGCTTTGTTCGTCGATAAGCCATCCGTCAGCAGAAAAACGAAACGTTTAGCCACCTTGTCATACGGCCTGATATGAGACACCATCCAAAACACCTCCAATGCAGCTCGCAATCCTTTGTCAGTGAAAGTTGCACCTGGTTTGTATTGTACCTTTCTTACGGCTTCTTTTAACTCGGCATTATCTTGGTACTGATTCAGTTTAATGTCTATATGAGCCTCAGTGGAATAAGTTACCAGACCTACCTGTAGATTATTCTCTCCAATAATAATATGATCTATAAACTTTTCAACGAATTGTAGCTGTTGTTTAAACTGATCCTCAGTCTGACTTATAGAAGAGTCGAGGACAAACACTATATCAGCTACAGAAGGTTGGCATATATCTGAAAATATATGCATAAACTTATATGGATTTGCAGTCCTGTACTATCTATTGCTTTAAAGTGATCACGAATCAGACTAATTAAGATTAAGTTAAAAAAGTTTATGTTGTACATTTACTTTAGGTATTTAAAAAAGTAATTATATTGTTTATTGTGGAAAAAACTGACGTTACAAGAACAATATGATATACAAATGAATTAATTATGTTGAAAATACTGGAATCTAAATTTCAAAAGGTATGATCACTTTGGGGAAGAAATGTTTAACAAGTGACTACTTTAACCATGTGTGATTTTTAAAAGTTTTTTTTTAAATGACCATAAATCGGTTTGAATATAAATGTATAAAAACAGGAAGTATACTTTTTGAAAATAGAACATACATACAAGTATCTTCAAAATGGTTTGTATGTAGTCTTAAATTAAACTATTTTTTATATTACCAACTGATTCTAAAACTCGTCACCACGTACCAGTTTCACAATATGTTCCATAGAGTCTAGGTGGACACTCGCACAAGAATCCATTGACTTTATCTATACATGTGCCTCCATTCTTACACGGTGAACTGCTGCACTCGTATATCTCTATTGTAATAAATGACTGACATATTAAACAAAGAATGCATTATCCATTAAAGGTATTGTATTATTGTTTGGGAAACTTTATGTTGAAAATGTGTTGAAAAGTGTTTTTGTAGGGTTTACTTATTGTGGCGACAGAGAAAGGGATAGCGCGATAGAAATATCATATTCAGATGTTCGCTCATTGGTTACCTTTTATTGAAGTTTCATATTGTATTGTGACAACAGGGTTTTTTTTATAACATAAAGATTGGACTATAAATATATTAAATCCTGATATAAATATAAAACCTGATATATTGTAAAAGATGATAAAGAAATCAACATTAAACCCTCTTAGATAGAATTTAAAACAAGCTAGCAACTTTCAGATTTAATGCAAATAACTAAATACAATGTTAAATCTATATTAATTAAGATAGAGCTGAATCAACATAAGCTGAACATTGATGGACCAAGGCATTTCTTTTATACCAATTTCAGACTTTATTTAAATAAGTAAGTGTTCATTAAAAAATAAAAATCAATTACATGTCAAATTAGTGTTTGAAATTATTGTAAAACAGGACAGATTTACCAGAGTCAATGTGTTCAGATTCAATTGAAATACTACAATCCTATCGGACAAAAGTAATTTTAAACACATATTCTTGTTGTTTAAAATAATAAGTATCACAAAAAATATCAATAACCATTGCGTTTGTGACTTCACTAATATGAAGTTTCTTACCTTTCAACAAATACCAGCCGTATCAGACTCCCATAAACAACTTTGTTTCTAAAAAATACATTCTTAATACCGCACTAAATGCTATGTATAGTGAATAGAAAGATTTAGAAGCTTGCTTTATACCAGCGGTCACCCCGTAGTTCTAGATAGAACCAGAGATTGAAGTGTCATGTATATTAACACGTTAAATAACGTACCATATTGGCAACAAGTTCCGTAGTATCCTGGCACACAGTCACATGCCCGTCCGTAATATTGAAGAGACCCGCCATTACTGCAGTGATTACATGTCAATGTACTGGAATCTCCGGTCCCTGACTGAGAACTATCTGGTGATCCCGGACAATACCGACTACACGTCTCATGAGTCCATCCAATATCTAAACAACATATTTGTCTCGCTCTTTGTTGACTGCAGTATGACGATCCGCAATTAGTTGAAACTGTTTTCCATTCCGCCCATGAACAAACTCCAAAGAAACATGTGCTGCAACATGCATCTCCACAAAGTACGATTATGAGCAACACTGTTAAATTCAGACGGCAAGACATGTTCAATCTATCAAAATACGATTATAAACAACACTGCTTAATTCAGGCGGCAAGACATGATAATTCAATCCTTCAAATAAAGTTTACAGTAGTATTCCAGTAGCTCTATATTCTGAAAAGACAGTGTAGACAGCGTACAAAGCAGATACAGTAATGTATCAAGTTACCAGACACGCCCTACCATTTCATGTGTCATGTAATTTTGTGTAATTTGAATGTGTAGTCTATAGGTTTTTAAAGCTATATCTAAAACTTCGCCTTCAAATTGCAAAAACTTAAAGGAGCTCCGTTGAAGTCCAAAAGCCCTAAAAGATAAAATTAAAAAAAAATATATCGATTAAACTAGAGCACTTAAAACGGAAAAATATATGAAAAAGACAAAAAAGAAGTAGAATTTTTAGGATTAAATTGAAAAAAATGATGTTTAGCGCCACTGTTAGACCGATCTGTGATTACAGCGTTTAAACGATTTTTATTTTGCACAAAATTAAAATATAAAAAAACACAAATTGAGCAAAAGTAATTTATTTACACCTTCATTAGACTATATCAAAATCCCTTTAATTTACTACGACGTTCTAAATATAAAAAGACAATGGAAAAAAATATTTACCCGATAGAGGGCGCCCTCTATTCCTATAATGAAGAGACTAAACACTATGTTAAGAGATTTTTAAATACAAATACCTGATAATAATACAAAAAATCTATTATAAATCAATTATGGACAATTATGAATATTTAAGTAGCTTTATAATATCTTAAGGTTATAAAATCATAACACATAATAGAAAATCTTTCGATTGGGTGAAATATAATATTGGGGAATAACCGGGCATTTTCAACTTTGAATATCACAATTAGTGAAATGTAGTTTCAAGTTTTCTATAGTGAATGAGCTGTACAAATCAATGAGATATTATACGTAGTTTTATGTTTTGTATAAAGAGATATACTACTTAACTTAAGCTAAGCACCATAAGTTAATTTTTATATTATCACAAGTATAAAACAGATTTCTTCCCAATTTTCGATAATTCTGATTTAGCAACGTGCCATGATAACCGCCGTATGAACACATCTGCGGGTGTTTTTAAATTGAAAATTTCACCATTTTCGCGTTTAAATGTTTAATTCTGCTTAAGCCGGTGCTAGAGGGCGTGGACGGTAACTTGCACTTACCAGTACCGTCCATGAACAGGCTCAATCAAACCGAGCCTGCAACATTATCAATTCTTCCGTGTTGGAATTTTTTAGGGATTCTTTTTTTTCTATTTTGACATGAATTCGCGTTGACTAATCCTTTACAATTCGTCCAGGTAGCATGGAAAGCATGCACCCCAATATTTTCATGTTTATGATGGGGTATACAATTTCATGTCTTTTGTTATACGGCGACATTACCGGCTTATTTTAATTCAGTGGCTTACATTTCTTACATCTGTCATTTCAATATGGCGAATGCTAACACAAGCTCAGGATCAGTTTTTGGTCATTCAGACTCGTCGTACAAGGTTTTCGACAGCAACTGCTCTTCGAAATGACCTTACTAATGCTGTGGCGGTCCGTGTTTCCACGCATACGGAATGTAGAAGGCTGCATGAAGGTAATTTGCGGTCGGGAAGACCTGCAAACTTTTCCCCTTGACGTGTCGTCATCGTTAGGCCCGTTTGGAATGGATCATGGAGCATACATGGTTGACCATGCAACATTGGAGTCACGTTCTGTTCACTGATGAGCCCACGTTCTGCCGAGACTTCACGATTAAACGTTCTAGAGTCTGGAGAAGACGAGGTGAACGGTTTCAGGCTGCAAATATTGCTTAGCATGACCGCTACAGATGTTGGCCAGTTATGGTGTGGGGAGGCATCAGCTGGGATGGACGAATCGAGCTGGTTGTTCTTAATAGAGGCACATTGACAGGTCCGACATCTTAGACAACCAAATAGGTTGTATGCTTGAGTAGTCGGCGATCAATTCATTCTAATGGCCGATAATGCTCGCCCCATTCGGCCAGGGTGGTCCTGGACTGCCTAGAGGAGTCTATTGAGCGCATGAACTCGCCAACTTGCTCACCTGACTTAAATACAATAGAACACACGTGTAATGAGCTGCAGATTAGAATTTCAGCTCGTCAGCTGCAACCCAGAACCATCCAGGAGCTTGACCCATGTTGGTCCAACAATGGTGAGCCATATCCGTTAGAACGATCAAAAACCTATAAGAGGGAGTTTTGAAAAGGCGCTGCCAAGCTCTCATTGATAGTCAAGGGTCACACACACGGTATTTAGTCTAAAACTGTAAACAAAAAATCCAATTTAACAAATTTGAAAAACACGCTGCATGTTCTGAAATATTCAAAGAGGGGGGCGCAGGGGTCATCCTCTTCTCCAGCACAAAAGCAGCGTAAAACTCATTTATATGGTTACTTTGGTCTTCAGCTAAATTGATAAAACAGTAAATCAACATTTAATAACTTTCGTACAAATCCAAAAAAAAATCACACTCAAACATATGGTGCTTAGTAACAGTTGAGTAGTATATAATTAGCTGTATAACCATGGCTAGATTGATATCAGTTATAGACAAACTGTACGATATATGGCCGATCACTGTAGAATTAATGATTCCACCTGTATTATTTCTTGCGAGCACAGGAAGTTGCTGCGTTTGCCTATTGTGTACATTCGGACATTCTTGAGTAAATCTAAATTATTTAACATTATAACAAAAAGAGATCACCTGTATTGCTCACCTGTGATATTGTGTTGATATTGCTTGCTGAGATCTAGAGGTTATAGGGAACATCTAGTTTACCACCAGTTGTATCGTTTTAACTATATAATAAAGTCAAGTATAATAACAAAGTCCGATATACACACACATATATATATATATATATATATACAGTTTATTTACAAGACTAGTAATATAATGATATGATCAAGCGATCTTACTACAAGTGTAGCTGGTCAACGACTGACGGATTATTCCAGCCAGGTTACATGTATAGATTAGCTATAGTCTGTTCTAAGATAACAGTATGGTAAAGATACTACATCACCTTTTTTATTTTATGATAAAAAGTATTTTAATATGATGAATAAGTTCGTTGATTTTTTGAAGTATTTTGAATACTAGTATCTGTAAAATAAAGAACCGGACGAGGCATAAATTGATTTAGAAAGTTTGTATACAACGTGTGCATAAACTGTAACGGTCAGCCCTGAACGACGATTCGAAATATTTTTGGAAATGCTGATACTTGTTGCTTTTATTTACATGCATATCATATTAGTTTGTTTGAAAGTTTATGCCAATCTTAAGTTGAATTTATTTTTGTAGTCGTTAAGTTTCAGATGAAGTGGTTGCATAAGGAAAGTCGTACTCGAGTACGCGATTGCTGAAAACTGGGTTTAAGTATGGTAGATCGATTTAAAATAAAGAAAGTTACGGGGATTTAGTTCATTATATAGATATAATATAGTGTACAATTATCAATGACTGTACACCATAGATAATCATTGATAATTATCACGCTTTCATGTGATCTCATTACAATTGTAAAGCCATGTTTCTAATTACCGATAAGGATCTTGGTTTTCTTATAATTATGCATAATTAAGCCACTGTAACGAGAGAAAGTAAAAACCTGGTGAATTCCCTTTTTAACGCAGACTTAAAGAAAAAAACCTTACTTGTACATAATATTTCAAACTGGTAATTTTTAAGTGAAAAGAAATGAGGTACGTAATACAGTTTTGTTTATATATTGATATAATGATGTTGTTTTATCTATATATATTTATATAATGATGTTGTTTAATTTATATATATTCACAATGCTAAATACAGAAAGAAGTAAACAGATTTTGATAAGATGATTTTTATTTTCATTTTTGATACATATGTAACATGCATGAAAATTGGAATAAATCGCTTATAGTTACAAAGTTGAAATAAACCATTTTAAGGAAATTAACATTAACCTTTAGCTACTGGAAACTGTAATGGTTGGCCTTTGCCACCAGTATAAAGAGCCCGGCCAGTATGTCAAAGTATTGCAAATTAATAACGTTAAGTGTTAAGACGGTACATTTGTTATGAAATAATTGCTGTCTTGTCTATGAACAAAAGTATTGCAAATTATTAACGTTAAGTGTTAAGACGGTACATTTGTAATGAAATAATTGCTGTCTTGTCTATGAACAATACAAATGAAGCAATTTAGTATATTTAGCTGATATATTTAAAAATTCAAATTTCATGAACAAGTTAGGAAAACACAAGTATAAAGTCATGCTCCTGTCACCTGTAAACCTATTGTACGGCGAGAACAGGGGAAATAACACAAGTTTTCACGCAATGCCAAGTTGTTGTGCATGGTCAATTATAGAGGATTTTACCATATGAGTGTCAGCACTGGGTGGAGCCAGGATTTGAACCAAGGTTTTGATACTCTAAAATTTAATGTACCTGCTATTCCTCGCCAGTGAGAGGGAGTAGCAACAAATGGCCGTGTATTATATCAATGAGAATAAATCTGATAATACTGTTCAGTAAGAAAGTGAAGCAAGAAAGATAAATTCTATTATCAGTACCTGTTTCAATTTAAAATAAAGGATAAAGATGGCCTATTGGTTTAAGTGTCTATCTCTCAATCCAGTGGTCTAGCTTAAGTTCGACGATGAGTCTAATTTATTGTGCGATTCATTCACAGGTTGTCATCCTGATCTCATGTTAGCAGTAATTATTATTGTAGTGTTGCCCCCCCCCCCCCAGGGATTGATGTTTTATACATCTATCTATGTACATAAAGGTCGATCAAAATAGCGTAAATAAATGAAAAACTTTAGAATAAAACCATGCTCATTTCATTTATGGTCAGCCACGGCAAAAATCGCCCCTTGTACTGAAACACCCCATTACTCAATAGTATGTCAAAATTTAATCTGTTTTGTTTTTTATTTTCCTCATACTGTACTTATGAGAATGTTATATAAAGAGTTTGTTCTGTTCTGTTCTCTTCAATAAGTCAACACAGTATCAGATTCAAACGTCATATATATGTATTTATGTTATAAGTAGATTAATACCATATCAATGTTCTAGAATAATTAGTTTACATAAAGTCTTTAACAAGTAACCAAATACCAGATTTGGAGTCAATCAAACTTATAGTGACCAAGTTACGCTCTGACAAGCCTATTAAGTAAGAAAATTAACAAAAGGCAATAACTCTAAAATTAAGAAGTGCAGAGTAAAAATTCTTGTGCATTGCACTTCAGGTTGTTAAAAGAAGCATGCATACCAAGTTTGGAGTCAATCCGACTAAAAGTGACCTTGAGTTATGCTCCAGACAAGCCTAAGGGGACGCCGTCGTCTCCGACGCCGACAACGACGCCGCCGACAAACGGAATCCCTAAATGTCACTTTTTGTTCAATGCGACACAACAAAAACGACACTGTCGAATACGATCTTTCTCTGACTTTATATTGGAATGTTCTTTTACATATGATATTTTAGTATGTCATAATATCTGACTATGTTCTCCCTCTTCCGTACAGTTAGCAATGACTGACTTATTTTTAAAACATTTCAGACATTGTTTTTCTATATTTTCAGATTTACAAGAACGTGTGCTCTTAAAATAGTAAGATTTATTTTCTTACTTCTAATCATTATTACGTCACCATTGGCAACAAATGCCTTTGGTTGTAATGATGGTAACGCAAAGCCATGGACGCCATCTTGGTCTAACAACAGAGACGATCTTTATTGTGATAACAAATGTTTTGACGAAAGCGCGGAAGAGAACTGTTGCTCGTGCAACTCGTGTACCTCGTGGATGGGAGAAGAAATTGATTTATATATAGAAGAGTTGTCAATCACTGGAAAAAACATTGTGCTATCAAACAATCAATCCTCGGAATCCAACGTTTACAAGATATACAGAAGTCATTCAGAAATGAAAGAGTTCCCAGTTAATTTATGCAAAGACGTTAACTATACAAACTTAGGAGCTTTGTTTACTTCATTTTCAAATATTTCTGTCTACAGAGATAGAATAGTGCTTATCAACCTTGAATACAACGACATAGAAGTACTAGCGGACATCAGTTGTTTGTATAAGCTCGATGAGTTAAATTTACGGTACAACAGTATTTCATACTTGTCAAATACGTCTTTTGTAAACCTTTCACATTTGCGAACTCTAAGATTAGACGGTAATAAATTGACAGTGCTGGAACCAAATACTTTCTCCTCTACAAATCAACACATACTGTATGCAGACATAAGTAAAAATCAGTTAAAAACTATTGATGTGTCTAACATTATGCCACCATTTCCGTTTTGTGAAATTAACGCCGCATCAAATGAAATAAATGAATTTGTTAACCATGCCGAGTTTAAATTGGATACTAGTAAAATTTATGGACCCGGATTTTTAAACTTTCAAGATAATTCCCTTCAAAAATTTCCTGATTTGGAATCGCTTCTGAATATAGACGACATCAGCATATTAGGTAAAGTCTGGGATTTCGGATTTGACTTAAGGGGGATACCAATAGTATGCGACTGTGCTTTACAGCCGTTTTTGTCGTTGGCAAAAGATGTAATTGAAGCTATTTGGCAGGATTATTTTGAGGTAGTATGTACAGCCCCAGAACTGCTTATGGATGTCTCTATTCCAAATTTGAATCTGTCAGATTTAGTTTGTCCACTCGGTGCAGATTCAGGATGTCAATCACCACAATGTACATGCGTTGATGAACCGAACAAAGATACTCTAATCATAGACTGTTCAAATGCAATCCCAGCTCTTCGACATTTCCCTACCATTCCAAATTCCACATATTCATCACAGGTATCTCTGAATTTGTCTGGTAATGCAATAAAATACATACCTGATGAGCCGTATTTGTCAAAATTGTCAAACTTAGATTTAAGTAATAACGATATCCGTGAAATAAATGACAATATAGCAAGGCAGCTTGAGGCGGCAGTTATAGATTTAAGATTCAATGATCGTCTTCTTAGACTACCGCAAACTTTTCAATACCGGAACGCTTGCTTAATCATCATTGATGACATCACCATAGATTGTGACTGTGACTCTCAATGGATTGCCGAATGGCTGAAATCGAAAGCTTGTAAAAGCGGTCAGTTTTATTGTTATGTACCAGGAAAAGGAATTATCCCAGCCAGTTCATTTAACGTAGATGATTTAGATTGCTCGGAGCCGAATATTCTGGTTACAATGATCAGTAGCATTATAGGAGGAATAATTGCCCTCTGTATAGCGTCTGCTGTTGTTATATATAAATTAAGATACGAGGTTCTTATTGTTTACCTCCAAATTAGAAGGAAGAGAAAGGATAATTATATGACACACCCTGAATTTTTGTATGACGTGTATATTACGCTAGATGAGAACAATAATGATAGTTTATCTTGGGTCAATAAATATCTTGACAACTATCTCACCGAGCTGGGATATAAAGTTTTTATTCCCTATAGAGATATTTGTTTTGGAGGTGTACGTGAGGATCAAGCTATACACGCAATTGAACGCTCACGTGCTGTTTTGGTTATACTGACAAACAATTACTTCCATACGGATGACGATGAACGCCCAACAACTGTCTGCGAATGGAAATACGCATGGAATAATTTTAGAAATAACAGATGTAAAAAGATCGTCCTTGTTAATTTTGATTATGTTTCCGCCAGTAACATTAATCATGCTCAAGTGAAAGCGTTTCTCCGTGTCGGACCTTGTGTTAATTTCAGGAATCATGACCGTAAAATTATGAACAAAATACGTGAAAAACTTGGTGAACCGCAAGTACAAAAGGTAAATCTAAGAGCTCAAAATACCTTTGTTGGCGAATGGAGCCTGCATGGGACCAGCAGTGCACTGTCAGTCGTAGACATAGAGTTTCAACAATTAAGCTGAGAAAAGAAACTGTAAAGAAGAAATGTACACCAATTTTCACGGACGGGATACTGTATTATATTTATGTAATATTGAACAACTATATCACTATATTTTTATATCTGTTAATTTTTTATATAAAACAAACTGAATAATCTACTATATTTGTAGCTGCTGCAGACATTCATCTTATCACCTCGGTCGGCTCCTGACGCGTGTTTATAATCTTTTGTTCTAGGCCCATCATAGGAAAAAACAATCGAGAACTCGGTTTTTAAAATTTCACCTAAAAGACTGTGACATATACATGCATTCTTTTCAATAGCAATCCAACTTTATATTTCTCAATATAATATAAAACAATTATAAATTATTTACAGTGACATTATGCCCATCCAAAATTAAACAGCTAGTTAGTGAACAGGTGAATGTCAAAATAAAAAAAATCATTTTCCCATATTTTCTTTCCTTTCAAGTTTATTTTCGATAAATAACTTAATGACCCAACAACATTTCTATAACAATCGTCGGAAATAATAAACAATGTATAACTATTGCCTTCAATTTATAAAAACAATGGGGCAGTATATTTTATACTCAACATTCTCCAATATTAAATATAGGTCAATCACAGTCAACAGTCAATCTTTTGAAATATTTAGTAAATTCATCTCAACTTGACAATGGAAAATTGAGCATAACGATACTACTGGACAAGTGCGCCGCTCTAGTAAGATTCCGAAATACTACAGTGGTGTGTAATACAGATTTTTTTTATAATTATTTTTTATTAATTGTAAACAAAAAAATTTAAACCCGCTGCTTAAAATTGACCAGTTTTGTATTAGCAATTTGTAATTTTGTATATAGCTGTGCCTTTTTGTTAATTAAAAATCACATTTTTGTTGACATTTTAATTTTGCTTTTTTTGTCACAATAAAAGATAATGGATCCCAAATCCTTATAGAGCATTACGTTAATACTGAATTAAGAATTTATATTTATATATTTCGGCGTTCATGAAGTCCTTCGAATTTGACAGAAATCTATGTATATGTCATTAGACGTAATTAAATTGTTTATATATCTAAATAACATATTGACTAATTTGTTATGTTTTGCTTACTAGATTTTTTTCCTGCGTTAACATATCACCAACTTTTAATAAAAATATTTTTTGAAATGTTTTTATTTTTCATACTTACTACTAAGCCGGTCACGTTGAATTAAACGACTCTGTTAAAGCCCGTCACAAGAGGCCTGTCATATACAGGTATTGTGGGTTCCGTAATACTTTTATTCTTATTTCTCAAAGCTTTTTAATGTTCCCTTTTTGGCAATAAATACAGTTATAGTGAATTAGTAATTAGTGAAAATACAACATGCACTTTGTTAACATTTTGCTACCTTCATGACAAATTGTTTCACATTTATCGCTACTTTATTCAGGTAAAAGCATCTTATATTCTCTAAAACCATTATCTAAACATTATAAAATTCATGTTTGCCCATTGTAAAGAAGTAAAAATTCATTTGTTTCTTAGGCATAATGTGCGTTTAAAAATGCCGTCTCGACGTGATTTCCAAGTTTGCTGGAAATATGCTTTGAATAATTATCATTTTCTGTATAGTTAACATGTCTCTAAAATATAGTTGTACACAAAACAACTATACATATTATTAGTTTCATGAAATTCAAAGTTAGTCCTGCAAAGAGCCAATTACACACAATTCCAATCTGAACGGGTCACAAGCAAGTCCCTTGGTATAACCGTCGACGTTCCAAATTGCTTGTGGTTGAGTTGATAATTTTCACTTCTGATCACGGCAGTAAGCAACATTGAATTTACCAGCCACCGCATCGTTCCTGAACAGGCTGTCAAGCAGTTCACCAGTACTGATTGCCTTCACTTTCGCAAGGAACTGATAACTTCTCTACATGCCAGAGCAAAGGTATAGTGCAAATCTTCATGATAAATTACAAAGAAAGTGATCTACACCGTACAGGAATCGAACCAGGGTCGCCCGATTCACAGTCCGACGCTCTACCTATTGAGCTCACTGACTCTAAACTGCTGTGCTGTTGATCTGGTTTATAAGCCTGTTTCAACAATATTTTGGTAATATCTTGGCGGTCGTTCTCCCTAACAAGCTTTGCTGGATAACGAAGCAGTATAATTACCAATTTCTCCGCAGGTGACCGACTATAACTCAAATGTGATTTGATTGAAGGTTCAATGATAACCGCCGTATGAACACATCTGCGGATGTTTCTAAATTCAAAATTTTACTATTTCATGTTTAAATGTTGAATTCTGCTTAAGCCGGTGCTAGGGGGCGTGGACGGTAACTTGCACTTTCCAGTACCGTCCATGAACAGGCTCAATCAAACCGAGCCTGCAACATTTTCAATTTTGCCGTGTTGGGCTTTCTTTAGGGATTCTGTATTTATCTATTTTATGATCACATCCGTGTTATTTGTGCCGTGTGGCGGCTGTAAAAAGTCTCCCCGTACATTTAATCAATGATGTTATATTTTCGATCCTTGAAGATCGTTCAGCACGACATTATTGTTGTGCTTGTGGTATTTTTAGTTTCAACTTTTCGGCATTTTCTAGTTGGGTGGTTCCAATATTCCTACTTGAATAATGTTGAATCACCCTTAGGATATGTTGCCTGCTTTTTAAATTTGTCTTTTGACGTCTAATCTGTGATACGCAGGCTTCATAACCTCTGATCCCCTTTCAAAATTCCATTTTATTTAGTTCCGCCCATTGTTTTCTCGTTTAGGGCACACGCTTTTTATTACTTGGGGACCATACGCCGCTTTTCATGGAATGGCACTACTGTGTCACATTGAAGGTTCAATGATAACCGCCGTATGAACACATCTGCGGATGTTTCTAAATTCAAAATTTTACTATTTCATGTTTAAATGTTGAATTCTGCTTAAGCCGGTGCTAGGGGGCGTGGACGGTAACTTGCACTTTCCAGTACCGTCCATGAACAGGCTCAATCAAACCGAGCCTGCAACATTTTCAATTTTGCCGTGTTGGGCTTTCTTTAGGGATTCTGTATTTATCTATTTTCTGAACCAGCAGAACAATACAAATGGTCATTAGACTACATGTCCAGGATCTATTGTCACGGAGTAAATTTGCCTCGCTCGAACCAGCGGCCTCTTGGTCTCAAACCTGATGATGTATCTGTTGATCTTCTAGTCTAGTCGGGCTGACTATAAAACATTGTCAAAGTTCAAAATTGCCCGCAAAGCACAATCGGTAAGAGCGCGAGACTTGTAATCTCGACATTGTGGGTTCGATAACCGGGCTGGCCAACTTATATAACTGATGAGACTCGATATCGTGTCCCGTGTATGAGTGCTTAAACACTTGCCTAAAATGACTTATACTCTTCATGAGGACTCGCCCATATAGGCAATAGGTGGCGAGTATAAATAAACTCAATACACACACAGAAAACGGTTCACTATTTTGGGATAGGATATGTAAGCGGCTGTATAGCTCAGTCGGTAGAGCCGTGAAATGGTATAACAGGGATCCCGGGTTCATGTCCGGTGAAGCTACACATTTTTTTTCTCACCCTGTAGCACATAAACATAATTCTGTGACATTACAATAAGTCAGAATGTCCAATTTGTATCATGATTATTAAGATCTGACAATTCTAAAACACACAAACAAACATTTACATGTACTTTATTGCAAAAAGGGACCAAATATAACTTTGTCATAAGAAATAGTCTATGTACTTTTATTTCTAAAAACCACAGCTGACATATTTTAAATGAAACGAATTATATAGTCAATACATGTACATGTAGTTTGTAAAACAGTAATTATAACATAGCAAGTATGGCATACAATATAGTAAACCATTTCAGCTATACCTACATGTATATATATATACATACACATAAATTACAATCCAATCAGGCAAAGATATCAGATCACTTATGATTTATCTTAAAATGATAGAAAATAGACACTACTTTTTTATTTTATTGCACAGCATCAAGTCTTATTAAAGAATATTATTTAACAAATGTGACAAAGAATTAAATACAAGGAATTTTACACTTAAGAAATCATTATACTTATCTGGGTTATCTATTTTGTCCCTTACTGCTAACACGGAGATTATTGAGTTTATTTCACTTAAACATCTCTTGTACAGTGCTATAAAGCATACTAAATAATTGGACAATAATGACTAGTGTAAACACTGACATATAATAATATTGTATGTAGTTCAATATGACAAGATTTAGCAGTCTTAAAGCATGTACATTACTGAACCATCTCAACATTGACTGCTTATTAATTATCATAAAAAATAGCACCAAAAAAATTAACAAAGTGAAGTTTGAATTTATTAAGCATATACACTTCTTCATTTATAACTTCATATTTATTTTACAGCGGCTTCAGCATTTAGTTTCTGTTGGATTTCGTTATTACGAAATATTATAAAAATATTTCGTAATAACGTATTGATATTTCGTTAAAAAAATTAATATTTCGTAAAAACGAATTATCATTTCGTAAAAACGGATTAATATTTCGTAAAAAACGAATTAAATCTCGGGAAAAAAGTGTGGAAAATGTTACCTTAGGGGCTCCGTAAGAAAGCGACTCCCTAATATAAGTATACATTATTCTGTAGCAATGTTATATTATAGTTCACTACAAGCTCACTTCCTAAGTACCATATAGCTGTCCATTATCAGTTATTGCTGTTGGAATGGCAAATTGTTATTAGCTCATGAGCCACTTGATTAAAATGAATAAATATTTATCACTTAAAAATCTGTAAGGAATACAGAAATATTACTGTTTCAAGTGTATGACCATATATGGACATGTTTAACATGAATATGTTGGTCTATTGTTGAAAATTAATCACAAACTATTAAAAATTACTCAAAAATTACCCATGGGGTAAATTTTTCAACAGGGTCAAAATTCAATGTTCCTACGGCAGATAGATTTTATGGTTAATCAGATATCAAAATACAAGAGCGATTATCTAGATATCACCTTGACAGAGTCTGAAAAACAGGGAAAACATAACACGCAGTATAATGTGAATTATGTGTTTGAAGTTAGCCTCAGCAGAGGTATAGGTATTATAAACTTAAATTGTATTATAGTTTGGGGACCTTTCTGTTGAAAATGTGACAGAGTTTAATCGTATACATATACATGCACAGTGCGTTAACTGGAGTGCAAGGTACATGTATTAGTTACCCGCACTACAGAGCATGCCTATTGATTGGTTCATTTTGTCCGGGGTTTACATATTGTGACGACAGAGAAAGGGATAGCGATGGAAATATCATATTCAGATGCTCGTTTATTGGTTACTTTTTTGTGGGGTTTCAATTTGTGGTATCAGGGAACTACAGAATACTGTTAGGGCCATCGTGGATTTACGTTAAAATACAAAGTGCGATAATGCGAGAGTGCGACAATGCGATGAGGACAATACGACAGTGCGATGACGACAATGCGAGAGTGCAATGGCGACAGTGCGATGGCGAATGCGATAATGCGATGGCGAGAGTGCGATAGTGCGATGACGACAATGCGACAGTACGATGGCGACAATGCGATAACGCGATAGTACGATGACGACAGGGCGATAGTGTTATCGCACTGTCGCCATCGCACTGTCGCATTGTCGCCATCGCACTGTCGCATTGTCGTACTGTCTTCATCGCATTGTCGCACTCTCGCCATCGCACTGTCGCACTGTCGTCATCGCGTTATCGCATTGTCGACTCTCGCCTTCTGGTTGACGGTTATAAACTGCTGGCGAATAAGCTGACGGTATAGAATATGGGATAATTTTACTTTTGTCAATATTTTTTTTTCTTCTGGTTTTTCTTTTTCTTTTTATTATTTAGTTGTGTTTTTTTTCTGTATACTAATAATGTATAAATGAAATCGTAAATTAATAATAAGAATCATTTTGTATATAAATACTGAAAGAGTTATACATAGACGGAAATTTTTTGTGAAACTTTAATTTACAATGTAATAGAAATATTTCAGATGAAAATGATCTTATGTTGACATTTAAAAGATGAAAAAAGTATAAAATCATTTTTTATTACTTGTATAAAAAAGACAAACGAAATATATTCATAGATCGTCATCAGTGGTTTTATTGTTTTGTAAGATGTATAATTTATTATATTACTAACATTGTAAATAAAGATACATGTAATTAGAAATTTACGTCAACACATATCTTTTTCTTTATTATTTAAGGTCAACAATTTTCACTTTAAGATTAACTTAACAGCAGATCCTACTACAATGTATAAGTTAAATTGGTCAGCATATTGTACTATAGCCAACTGACTCCGCTGGTGGACATAGTGAGTCAATGTGTTTCAATATTGAAAAACACATCTATCCATTATATTTAATCCGGAAAAGTTCTTACTGTTTATTTTTGTTGTTTTTTTTTTTAAGGGAAACATGCAAAATTCGAATTACCAACTACATGTACCTGCCGGTAGGTAGTGGAGGATTAAGAATAACCATTTACCAGCTAGTAGGTTATTCGAATATCCAACTACCTACTACCTATCAAATTGACGCTTCTTTAGATTTTTATCAATATCCATTTTTGGTGCTTGGTGAACATAGCGCTTTTATATTTCTTAGAGATAGTAAATAAATATGATTAAATAAAAAAAAAGAAATATAAAAGATATACAAATGTACTAGATTTCTGTGCCCACTTGTTTTATATATAGCCAAAGTGATTTTAGCTCAACCTTGAGAAACTGCTTATGAACAGAGGAAAATGATATTTACAGTGAAGTTTTAATTTATTTTGCAATGTTAGTAAAAATTGGTTAATGGTTTATGCCATATTTTCTTCTTATACTATATGGTCAGCAGACTTAACATACGGTGCTTTAGGTACGGTACACATGTATACTAGAATCTGCTGACCAGTTAACCCATTCCCGCATAAGCATTTTGTGAAAAATGACTGTTTTCATTGAAAACCCCCCTGTTTTGCTATGAAACTATATTGTCGGTGGTTCTACTCGGGTACCCGTTTGTGCCTAAAATAATGCACGGAAGGTCTTCATCCATCAGTAAAGCTGGAACGTCGCCATATGACCTATACTGTGTCGGTGCGACGTAAGACCCAATCAATCAATCAATCAATCAATCAATCAATCAATTAAATCAACTATGAAACTAGAAAAAAATGCTTTAAAATAGATAAATACAGAATCCCTAAAGAAAGCCCAACACGGCAAAATTGAAAATGTTGCAGGCTCGGTTTGATTGAGCCTGTTCATGGACGGTACTGGAAAATGCAAGTTACCGTCCACGCCCCCTAGCACCGGCTTAAGCAGAATTCAACATTAAACATGAACTGGTAAAATTTAGAATAATTTAAACCCTAACCCTAACCCTTATCTAAAATTTAATACTGATCAAACTTGGCACAAATGTTTACTAAGCCATAGCAATTGTATCTTAATTTCCTGTGACCATGACAACTAGGGGACATTTCAAAATCACTATGTTGTGTTAATTTTTCCACCAAAGCTGCAAATTCCCGATGGGTCGGGATAGAGTGAAGGGCTTCCAGCGTTGGTTACACGTTACCTTAAGATCGACCTGATGCCATTTAGAGCCTCTCACAAGTCCATTTTTTCTTGGAGTTGAGTGGGGCGGCAGTCAACCTTCAAACCCCTGTACAGAAGAGGGTACCCCCTCTCTTGCACCCCGATGTATCTGATAAATAGGGCATGGTTTTCACTATTTGAGGCATCAAAAGGGAGGGTGAAAAGGCGTGAAAACACGTCTATATGAGGTAAAAGGTAAAACATACAGTCCGACCCCGGTTATTCGACAACCCTTTATTCGAATACCCGGCATTATCCGAAGTAGATCGGCGGTCCCGTTTTTATCTCTATATAAATCAATATAATACGAGCGTATTATTCGAAATGCATTATCCGAATACCTCCTATTTTTCGAAGTAAAATTTTGGTCCCGATTATACAATTATGAAAGAATTTCACACCTATTATTCGAAGCCAGCCTAATTATAAGTCGAAGCCAGACTAATTGATGCAGATCCACTCGCTGACCGGTCGACTTGTGAAAAATATTAACAGTCATGCGTGTATTTAGACAGTATATAACAAGAGCACCGCTAGGCGGACCATTATATGCCCGAAATTGCTTTTTTAGTAAGGATGAAGCATTTGTAAGACATTACATAAATTAAATAAAGTATTACCTCCTTCATACAGCAATCCTCCTATAAAGTTTGAATAGTGTGGGCCAAATGGAACTTAAGAGTTATACTCTGGAAACTGTTTTCAGTTTTGAGGTAATAGCAACCTTGAACTTTGACCTTGTGACCCCAAAATCAATAGGGGTCTTCTACTCAATATGGACAATCATCCTATTAAGTTTGAACACTATGGGCCAAATAGAAATTAAATTGACAAAAGTAAAATTATCCCATATTCTAAACCGTCAGCTTACCAGCAGTTTAGAACCGTCCACCAGAAGGCGATAGTCGAGAGTGCGACAGTGCGATGACGAGAGTGCGACAGTGCGATGACGAGAGTGCGACAGTTCGATGACGAGAGTGCGACAATGCGATGACGAGAATGGGACAGTGCGATGACGAGAGTGCGACAGTGCGATGACGATAGTGCGACAATGCGATGAGAGGGGGGGGGGGGCTACGCTCCCTCGAAAATAGAGACTGACAACGAAGTCTAACAAAACATGTAAATTTGTAAACAAGATGAATTAAGATACATTTAGCATCATTAGAAGTTACGCACGTAGAAATTAACCTTGCTGTAAACATTAACAAAATTGATAAATGGTTTGAATGTGTTTACATTTACTCCGTCTATATAAATAAATAGATGCAAACACTTTGAAAAGAAAATTGTGTCAATACATAGTGTCTTTTGTTTGTGAAAACAACATAGATATTGGAAAGGGCTTTATTTTAGGAAAAATATTGCGGAGCTGGAACAATACATAGAAAGGTAAATTTCAATTTGTAATGTCTACTCGTATGAATTTATTCTGTTTAAATGATCAAAAGTGTTAAGATATTTTTGTTGAAATAACATGTTAAATAAATTAAATTGCTGCAACGAATTGGCATAGGTCATTTAGGTGGTGCTTATCCTATTGAAGCTACTGTGAAACCTGAGTTTGAAGTACTTAGTACAACAAGTGAAAGTTGATATTAAATTTATTTCAAACATTTATTGCATTTAAGTATATGCATGCAGCAAAAAAATGGAATGTAATACATAGAGGATATTGAATGGATGTAGGTTAAATACTATCGAGTTGAATAAAATCATATGGGAGCCTCCGGCGAGCATAATATTGTTTTTTTCAACGAGTTCAATAAATTTAGTATTGAATCTACACGAATATAATATTCTTTTTATCCCATTTTCAGAAAGAGAACGGCTTACGCAGCAATAATGTTCACCTTATCAGGAGAATTGTTCTAAAGTTTTACTTATACATATAAAACAACAACAACAACAATGTTCCATCGCAAATGCTTATTACAATTTAAAAGAGACATTACGATGAAAAGCATATTTATATTTAAAATCTTGGCCTGAAATTTTGGCGTTGATATTTTGCTTATTCATTACATACGCGCTATTTCGTACGAGCACGTCACGATTTCTGATTGATATACGAGTAACGTCGATTTTCCGAGCAGAAACAAAGACTGGAACCCAGGCTAGTAAAGTATAAATACAGGTACGTTTCAATATAACGTGTTACTTCAGCAAAAAGGAACTGTCAGCAGTGTACGAAACTTGCTGTATACAGTAACATATACATCTATACTATTAGACCAATGTTTGTTTTCCCCCGAATTCTTCCAGTTACAAAACAACGAATAATTCACAGCTAGGTCAGGAGTGAAAGAGAAACCCACATCTGTAATTTATGTAAATTATTAAAGATTTTGAACGTACCAATGTACATGTAAAACACATATTGCTTTAGTGTTGTAAAGTTTCACTGTGTATTCGGTATTTTAAATTTGGCACAATATTCGTTATTTCTAATATCATTGTAATACTAGTAAAAATGCTAAGACATAGAGTCACGAACTTTACTTACATACTATTACATCAGGTAATGAGGTATCAGTGAGTGATTGCACAACCCATTTTGGACATGGAATATTATAGTCCCAGCTTTTATATATTATATGTACAAATGAAAATAAATTGTAACAAACACTGGACTAGATCGGGTGATTAAATACCAGACAGAACTCAGAAGGATTTTATTTGTTTGTTTGTGTGTTTTGCTAGAGTTTATATCGCAAGGACATATAGAGGTCATATAGGGGTCATATGGTAACTTTCTATCTTAACTGTTGGAAAAAACCTCAGGTGCTCCATCGAGCATTATTTCTGGCATGGACGGGCACCATAGCAGAACCATCAACCTCCGTTGACAAGTAAGTTGGAGAGCACACATTACTTTTCAGTGTCGCGGTGTTGGCTGCTACACGTAGAATATAGGGTATAGGTGACATTTTTATTATTGATCGTTATGCTTTATTCTAAAGTAGAAAACAACAGTCCAGGAATTTGACCAATTTTAACATCAGTTCCGTTACGACTATTCTTGGATTTTGAAAAATTGAATTTAACATTACCAACTGTAACAGACGCACTACCGTCTAAACCTTGATATGTGTCAATCCCGTAAGGGTTTGTTAGTTTCACTAGCACAGAATATCTTTTATCTCGTTGTATTTGTATTTCCTCCTCAAATAAAACTTCGTATGTTAACTGGTGCTCTACAGTCTTGATTTGTTTTCGTACTTGAATCATTTCAGTCTCTGAAGAATCATTTATAGAGCAAGTGACGTCATAATTGCCTTCGCCAATGTACGTGCCATAAACCAACACGCCATGAATCCAGAGATTCTGATTGGTCGTAAACGTAATAGCATCTGGTTCCCCGCCACAATACCAGGAACCGTCTTCACAAACGCGGTTAAACCGCAGACATGTTTGAATATTGCGGTACTCCGTCTTTTTTGTTGGCGTGGCGGTATATTTTGGCGTATCATTTGTAGCGTATCTATTTCTACTAATAAATGTTTCAGTTTTGTAGCCTGGTTTGTAGAAATATTTAAATAGTTCAACTTTTTCAGCATCATTTAGCAATGCTGTCTCTGACACAACGTTAGTAAAATATGTCTCTCCTAACAATGGAAAGCGTACAAGATAAAGAATATCGCCTAGAACACTTCTCAAGTTTACATGATTTTTCTCTAAATTTTGTTTTTGACATTGATGTTCACCCCACGACGTGACAGCCTCTAACACTGTACGTTCGTCTGCTTGTAATTCATCGTACGTTATTATCATCTTTACACAGTCCTGGCAAAGTTCCAGAAAAGTGGAATCCCCAAGAACAGATTTGGCATTGTCTAAAATATACCGGACTGACTTCTCCCGAAAGTCGTTTTCGTTGTAGAAATGAGCTTGTTCTAGAATATCACATATATTTTCAGGTGAGCGACCCTTGTCCAGAAATTCAAGACATTTACGGACTAATTTATTAACACTGTACTTTTTAGCAGCGTACAATAATGGCAGTACATTATCTCCCGTAATTTCCGTTTCATCTGTATACAGGAATCTGAAAATGAGCAAAAAATAATAATTAACATGTTTCTGAATCAGTATAAGCTTTGAAGCTAAATGTATAAAGAATTGAAGAATGACACACAAAATATCTTAATAATTTTAAGAGAGTTTTGTCTTGTTCTTCTATGAAGTTACTTGGTACGTTAAGATGAAAACACAGAAATTAGAGCTGAAAAATAAATAAAGTCCCAAAACATATAAAAGATTTGACATTTTACGGTGTTTTTTTTTTGGGGTCAAGAAAAGAAAATTTAATTGTATGTAAAAGAAAATCTTAGCACACACTTACGTGAGAAGTTTTTCAAATATTTCAAGTTCTATATCAGGTATTTTAATTGTTTCTCTGTTATCGGCAAAGTCATTTGTAAACATTGCCTGAAAATGTAAAATAAATGTCTAGATTATTATGATTGAGCATTTAGTTATGCAAACATGTACATCTATATTTTACGTTATACGCTAAAACAGGAAAAGTGGCAGCAAGGATTAATTCTTTCCGATATCATTATTTGTAGAACATTTCCGTCGATCTCACATAGATTACACCTCAGACAAAACCTTCAGTAGCCACTCATCATAACAAGACATTATTATAGCGATCGTGTCTGAGACAGTACTTTATTTAAAACTCGACGATCAGTACGATATATTACGTTGTGGTTTCAAACGTTCAATTCACACGACATTCGTTCTTTCTTTCTGCTTATGAGTAATAAACAATAAACATTAAACTTGTTCTGTTTAACATTGAAACTATTGCCCATGAAGAACTTTATTGACTTAAAACCAAAGTACTAAATAAGGTTAAGGACATTTATTCTAATTTATATTATGTACATCGTTTTAGACATCATAAACAAGTCAATCCTAATTACAATATTAATGACCTGCCGAACTTACCTGAAATACAGAACTCCTACATACTAAAATAAACTTGTGAGCCTTGACAATTTCTTGTTGGTTGCCGACACTGAACTCAACATCTGCTGCAAAACGACTGGTCAGCATGTACCGGCACGCCTCCGACAGTGTCTTATCATCTTGCCAGCCTAACGCCGGTCCACCTTCAGCCATCTTGAAAAAAATGACAGTACATTTGTATTTTTTTATATAACTGGCATATACATGTATATTGTATAGCAACTGCATTAAAAAAAGAATCAGTACTGTATTATTTTTTTTATTAGCTTCCTACATTTACGTGATAGCTGGAAAGACAATAAGCAATAAACTTTAATATATTGTCTTGATGAGACTTGAAACATTTTTATATAAAATTATATTGGCAAATCAATCTGCCCCTTAAATTTGCCATGTAATTTGCAACATTTTTCTGTTTGACTGACATGTACATGTATATGGATTAAGTTGACGAAGCACGCAATTGGTTCAAGTGAGCGAAATGGTTGCAAAAATCTAGCATCGTGAAAACCTATAACGCACATCCGTATTTTGCAGGGGTACGTGGGGTTGCAGGGGAGACGGGGCAATTTGAAACACTTTTTCGATTCTTTATATTATTTTTTCTCTTACACAGTTTGATGTCTTTTCTTCAATTCCACTCTAACTAAATATATAAAACAATACAAACACAAGCGTAATTTGAAGTAAAAAAATAGTAGTCGAGTGTTTCAATAAATTTGTTTCTGTTAAGTACAGTATTCGGTGGTTTTTCATTCTTATTGGAAATCTATTATAGTGATAAAAATCTTTTCATAGAATATTTGGTTATTTTTATCATAATAAAATATTTAAAACTACATATTTGATTCTATAGTGAAACCAATTCTTACGCATGGGTCTGAAATGTACGGTATAGAATACTCGGATATTTTAGAATAAGTTCATTTTCAATACATGTATTGTAAAGATTTCCCTAAGGATAAGCTAAAGTAGCTTTGGGAGAATGTGGTAAACCACTATGTATTGATCATCTTACTAACTGTATTAAGTACTGGTGCAAACTTTTATGTACGTCTGCAAATAGATATCCAAGAAATTATATAATACTGGAACAGCAAGATATCTTAATTAGTTCGGAGTAATTGAGCATCATCCCTTAGAAATGTGTTATACAGATACGGTTTTGGATTTGATTGGTTAAACCAAACTATCGGTGATATCAATGTATTTGTATTATCTTAAACAAAGACTTGTATGTAGTAAAACATAAAACTGGTCTAAACGGATTAACGATTCCACGTGATGTGAAACATATAAACAATTCAAAACTACATATATATATGATAAACCCTGAGAGCTATTTGTCTACTAATTTACCGTTTTTACGTAAGAAAAGCATTTGCTAAATATTCTTGTTCAAGTAACAAGTTTTTTATTGAAACTGGCCATTCTCTTAGTCTTCCAAGGGAAGACCATAACTGTCAGTATTGTTTTGTTAACTTGAATATACGAAGTACTGAAGATAACTTTCAAATAAAGTTTCCATACACGAAATATCTTGTTCAAACACATTTTGGTTGCAATATTGTTGATAAATTGTTCAAGGATAAGAAAATGGGCAAATAAAAGACTTATTGTATGTATATTTTAGTAAGAAATGATGCTGCTAATCGCTACGTGTACCCAACTTGGGTTGCTGTTTAATAATAACCGTCAAATAATTAACGGTTACATATAAACATAAATGATGTCAGATCTGCCGTGCCAGCATAAAAGGAACTCCACTTGGGTTAAATTAATGGCCTAATTTCAACATACTGCAGTAGATTTTTTCACATAGGTTAGCTGGGGCAGTTAAAACAGACAGATATGCAAAAGTTATTCAGAAAAATTAAAAAAAAAAAGATTGAAAATCGCATGCTTTATAGCCTGATTTGAGAAAAAGCGTTGTAACACTTTTCAATATTGCCATTATTGGGTCATTTAGGGTTTTTCAAATAGAACAAAGGGGGCGAATAGTCAGATGTTTCGCATACAAGTTATTGGTTTATACCTACATCAAATACAACGTTAATCTCGGAACATTATTTCCAGTCCTGTCATGTCAAAAAAACCTCAGTGGAGTCCCTGTATCACTATTCCACCTTGTATAATATATATCCTGAAATATTTGCAAATAACTAATAAATTGGGCATTGTACTTTATTGCCGTAAACGTGAAAAAACATTGTGATCAATTGGAATGTGTTATTTTGGGACTTGATTAGAAATTACTACACCATCAAGAAAAGGTAATTAATTTAATTAAATAATTTATTAAAAAAACCCTAAATTATACTGCGCTCCTCTCAGTTCACGGTACTTAACGCTTTGAAACAAGAGAGAAAACAACAAATGAAACTTATGGTACAAAAATTGTCAAAAGCTGTAACAAATAGGTATTTTCTGCTGTATAACACAAGGAAACAACAATATATTCACTCAAAATCAATTTTAATGGGCCAGACGTAGACCATATGTCGGCTATTAAAAAAGTATTTTGAAAACAGTTTGTCATCATTTAAATCACGGTAAATGTTGTTTCACTTAAGTTTTTTCATGTTTCAGTTAAAAAGTTTACATGATATTTTGCTTAATTTTAAATATTAATACTATCTTTACTTTGTGTATCAATTTTTTTTTCAACAAACAAGAACATTTAGAAAATGATGTTCGTTTCCGAAATACGCACACATTTAATGGACTATTGTTGCTTTTTGCAGAAATTTGTAAAATGTTGTTCTGTTTTACGTAAAAATTAAGATATTTAAAATATTTTGTACTAAAACTTTGTTGTTTAAGTGTATGAATAAAATATGTCAATTTTGACCAATTTAAATACTGGTCCCATTACCGTGAAATAAGTAAATACTGGTCCCATTACCGTGAAATAAGTGATGACGCGGAATTAGTGATGTTGAGTATATGGAAAGCAATTAGTGGTCTTCAATCTAAAGATGGATGATACGCCCTCTTCTTCAAATGTACACGCCTCACAAATACTGTTATTATAGATTTAACAAAGTAAATGTACCACAATATGTCATACAAAGTACATACCAAGGAAACTCAGTTTGATCAACAAAAAGAGTCCGAGTAGCGGATAATCCAAACTTTATCTCTTTTAAAAAGCAATTTTGACAGATAAGCATAAAAAACAGCAGCACCGTTTGATTAGTTCCTGGCTCTATATTAAGAGATACTGCACTGTTCAGGGACAGTGTGGAACCATTCAATTAGTGCATCATTGACATCTCGCCGGTGGAAAAAAAGTTTAACTGAAGAGTGGTAATTGTTAGTAAGCATATTGGTTCATTATTTTTATTGGTGGTTTCAAGAAGTCATACTGGCCTAACTACATTTATGTTAATAAATTATGTGTACGTGACAATCTGCTGTCATGAGCGACCGTCACCTTCATTTTAGGCTAAAATTAGTGAAATTCTTGACCTCAATTGACCTTTTGACAGAAGTTAGATAATAGTTATACAAGATACAAGAAAATTTATTTTACGTCGGATACATATAAACAGAAAACATTAGCTCATGAGCTATTTTCCGACAAACAATAGTATATGAACTAAACAAAAGTAAAGCAGCTATAAAAGAAAATATAAGCATAAGTACATGGAAGTAAGATATTCTGATTAAAGCAACTAAAAATTATAAGCATAAGCACATCTAAAGTTATTATAGCACCATGCATGCTTAAAAATTACAATAATTACAAACAAGATAAAACAAATAACAGATATATATAAATAATGTACATTCCTGTAAAAGAGTTATATATTAGTTAAAGACAGACATGTATAAAAAAAAATAAGCATAAGCACATCTAAGAATATGAAATTAAGAAAATAAAAATTTGAAATAAGTTAAAAACTACAAAAGTTACAAGAAAAAGAATACAAAAATAAGAATATACATATACACCTTTGTACCTACCTGTAAAAGAAATATAATAGATATATATAAAAAAAAAAAGACATACATAAAAAAAACAAAAAAAAAAAAAAATACAAGGAAATTACAAGGACTATCACATAATGCACAATAAAAAGTAACATTAAACATTTATCGTATAAAAATATTTGCAACATATTAAGACTATACATAAAAGCACATATAAAACATGTTAATCACATACAAACACATGTTAGACACACATGTGTTTAACAAAAGGCTACAAGCGACACATTGAGCACTTAAATTTTTGGGCCTGTCCAGGTGCCAACCAGCCTCCCAAATTCTTTGAAAAGTTTTCTACTCTTCTGATGTCACTGGGGAGGCTGGTTCCACACCCGGGCAGCCTCAAGACGAAAGGAGTTCTGTCCATTACCTGGTGGTTCGAACTGTAGGCACTTCTAGAGTATGATCCATACCTGCAATTGTAAAACAAGGTCTTAAATTTTGGCTTAAGTTTTGAATATATTTAGGTGATATATTGTGTAAGCACTTGAAAGTCTCGATTGCAATTGTTTTTAACCTGCTTAAATGGAGTGTGGGTAATTTAACCTTATTAAGGAGACTTTCATATGATGATGTAAAATCATTGAAAACAATGCGTAAGGCCCTGTACTGGAGTTTTTCAAGTTTGTCTGTGTTGGCTTTACTACAGAAGTGCCACACTATGGGACAGTAATTGAAATTGGACCTGATAAAAGATTTGAATATAGTTGTAAATTTTATTATTATGCTACACAAAAATTATTTCGTGGTAATTTAACACAGTCATGTGTACATTAAAATAAAATAGTTGAACTAGTAATACATTTCTCAGATTGACATTCTTTATAAATCTGTTAACATCACTGTATATAAGTCAGCTGATCACTAATTTCATACAGTAATAACATACAATTCCATGTGGCAGATGTTTACATATAATGGTAAAAATAAACCAACTTTACGTCTTTAGTCATTTAACATAAATCACCAAAGAAACAAATTTTCAGGCAAATCAGTTTTAATCACTGCTCATCAGCTCATGGTAGGTGTTAATTGTTAAGTGTGATAGAACAACATTTTACTCATTTCTGAAAAACAAAGTTACAATAGTCTATAAAAATGATTGTGTTGAATCATCATCTTGCAAATGTACTTTTTGTAAAAAATGACTAATTTTGTGTTACAAAGGTGAAGATAGATAGTTTAAATACTTATACATTAGCTGGACCTATAACAATTAGTCAGGGTTATCATTAGTAACAGATTGGTGATACATATCATTGGTTGAAATGCTGTTAAAATCAGTTGTATTTTCAGCCTGTAGATTAAAATATCCCCCTTGACCCTTGGCGCGCCTTTTATGAATGAAATGCGTTCTTAGAATGACGTCATTTAACCGTTACCCTCAAGCTAGATATTCCAGTTTGTACCAGCAGCCTGTGTAAGATTCTTATGATCTATGTCATAGTATTTAACATAGATTGATTTTGTTTGGACAATAAATTTGCTAGCAAATCATTATAAATTGTTTTTAAACATGAAATTTTAACATCAAAATGAAGTGACTATGCATTTGTATCATACAAGTTAAAATATTTTTCTATTTATCAGTTAATACAGTAACATATACATCAAGTATGGGAGATATTTGTGACGAGCAGAGCCGTGTGCTCACCATGAAAACCATAAATCCACGAGCAGTAGAGATGGAATATGCTGTAAGAGGACCCATCGTGACTCGCTCAGTCAGTCTTATGAAAGAACTTGAAGCTGGTGCTCAGAAACCATTTTCGAAAGTGGTAATGTTGAAATATTTCTTTTATATTGTCTCAATTGAGCTGAAAAAGAAAAATATTATGTTAAGAGAATATTAATTTTGTTTGTTTTGAGTAATTACATGATATCTTCTACACTTGTTTAATTTCATTCAAATTCAACTTTGTACCCAAGACAAATTTTGTTACTTAAAATTGGATAAGATTGTTTAAATAGCTGCTAAATATTGATTGAAGTTTTAGAGTACAGTGAAAAGTTACTCCTTAAATCTTTAACTGTATAAAAAGATAAGTCTTTTTTCTACATCATATTATTTCAAGAATCTTTTTAGGAAAAGTTTATGCTGCTTTTGATTACTTAATTTCATTCTTATTAGATATACATTTATACAGATGAAAGTCTACAAGCAATAAGTAGTAAGAATTTATTCCCCATGTCAGTATAAAGATTGAAGATCTCTTACTATTTCAGCTACAAGCCAATATTGGTGACTGTCATGCTACTGGTCAAAACCCGATCACATTTATACGTCAAGTTGTCGCAGCATGTGTATGTCCAGATATGATGGACTCGTGTAACTTTCCCGATGATGTAAAAAATAAAGCACGCAGAATACTACAGGGATGTAAAGGGAAGAGTGTTGGCTCATATAGGTGTGTATTTATGTTGTATATGATGATGTTTCACATACTATATCATACAATATACTTACATTAATGGTCAAACTTGCAAGAAATGGTTAGTCTAATCATTATTTTATTGCTAATATATACATGTAAATATACAGAGAATCAAATTCTTTATAACAAATAGCAAAATGGTTGGGCCCAAGTTCTTACAGCATTAGCGATCTGCCCTCCCGGATGGTTCAGGATTGCAGATTCAATTCTCACAATGATTATTTAAACAGAAATATTTAATTTTATTACAGCCAGAAATTTATTAAAAATTGTTTTGAAAAGAATGTAATGAAGAATTGGTTATTATAATTCAATGTGCTTTGCGTGAGATACTTAAGTGTTTATTAGTCCACTGATTTTACCATATATTTCATAACATTGTCAAATAAAATTGATTTATCATTGTTTAGGCTATGCCATTTTTAGCTCGACTATTCAATAAGAATAAGTAGAGCTATCCTAGTCGTCAGCGTAACCAATTATGTTTAAGTTTTTGTAACACCTCAAATATTCTAAAAGTCTATTGACATAGGGCTTTGAAAGGTTGCATACTTGTTTTTCATCATGCACCCAACCTGTAGACAGGAGGAGGTAACTCTATCAAGCATTTTGACAGAATTAAGCCCCTTTTTTCGACTGACAATTTACATTTAAGTGTGCGTACCACCTCAAAGATTCTCAAAGTCCATTTACATATGGCTTTGAAAGTTCACACTCTTGTTCACCACCATGACTCCAACCTGTAGACAGGAGAAGGAATTTTGACAGAATCAAGCCCCTTTTTCGACTTAGAATTTATGTTAAAGTTTGCATTTTCATATTTTTTTGACATCTTACTTTGAAACAAGTTGAAATTTTATACACTTCTTCGAGAGCATAGTAGGACTCTTTCCAAGGCCTATAACTCTAACATGGATTTGAAAATAAATTGCCTTTTAGGTTATTGTGAACTTAGAAAATTTTACATTATCAAAGCTCTTTTACTATCAAGCTCTAAGAATAGTCAAGCGTGCTGTCCTACTGACAGCTCTTGTTGTTACAATAAGCGCAATTATAATACTTTCCACATTCCCACACAACAACCAGCCAAGATTGAAGCTTGCCGTCTGTATGTGCATCTACAAAACCACTCAACCAATTTTTAATGAAATTTTACATAATTTTTATGTAATACATGTAATAAAAATAAAGTCTACATAGGCATATTGTAAGGTATTTGACCTTTACTCAAAAATGACCCGGACATCAATGTTGTAGCTTTTGTTATTAAGAGAAAGTAAACTGTGGCCCCTGTTTGTGATGGCTCTTGTTTTTATATACATGTAATTCAGTGATAGTTTTAGTTAATGACAAATATCTATATAAAATCTAACAAAGGAACATTGGACATTTTTTTTCCTTGCTAAATTTGTTGGTATATTTACACTTCAGTGCTTCACCTGGTGTTGAAGTTATTCGACAAGATATTGCTAACTACATCACAAAGAGAGATGGACAGAAAGCTAGTTCTGATGATATAATACTGTGCACTGGTGCTAGTGATGGTATAAAAACAATCCTCAATCTCGTGATGACAGGTAAGGACGGATGTGAGAAGGCCGGAATAATGATACCAGTACCCCAGTATCCACTGTATACGGCAACCCTCACTGAATACAATGCCCATCCAATCCCGTACTATCTCAATGAAGAAAACATGTGGAGTCTGGATGTAAGTGAGTTAGAGAGAGCCTTTAAAGATGCCAAAGGTAAATGTGTACCGAGGGCTATATGTGTGATAAATCCCGGAAATCCGACAGGGCAGGTTCTCACTAGAAAGAATATAGAGGACATAATTAGGTTTGCCAATGAACACAAGTTGATGATATTAGCGGATGAGGTTTATCAACATAACATCTGGGCGAAGGGCTCGGCTTTCTTCTCCTTCAAGAAGGTTATGACAGAGATGGAGAATGGTAAATACAGCAAGACAGAGCTAGCCTCCTTTATGTCATGTTCTAAAGGTTATATGGGGGAGTGCGGGTTCCGAGGGGGATATGCAGAGGTCGTAAATCTACTTCCTGACGTGAAAGCGATTCTTCTTAAATCAATCTCGGCCAAGCTTTGTCCTCCCATCTTGGGACAAGTTGTTATGGACACTATTGTAAACCCGCCACAACCTGGGGAACCGTCTCATGAACTTTTTGAAAAAGAGAAGTCAGAAGTTCTGTCCCTTTTGAAGAGAAAAGCTGAAATAGTCACACAGTTATTCAACTCAATTGAAGGTATAAAATGCAATGAGGTGATGGGGGCAATGTATGCATTTCCACGTATATTTTTACCACCTAAGGCTGTAAAAGCTGCAGAGGCTCAAAAACAGTCTCCAGATTTCTTCTACTGTATGGACCTTCTTGAAACAACAGGGATTTGTACGGTTCCAGGTTCGGGATTTGGAGAGAAGCCAGGCACCTACCACTTTAGGATCACTATTCTTCCTAAACTTGAAGAAATGCAAGCTGTGCTGGAAAAATTCAAGGAGTTTCATCTCAATTTCTTGAAGAAATACCAATAGTGTGCTTATCTTAAAGGTTAGTTTGTTTTATTGATTCCAGCTTACTTCTTACTTGAAACTAGAATACTGTTAACTTTGTACATATGTAGTAAGAGATTAATACACAGCAGAGTAGGGCAGAGCAGGGCAGGAAGGTAATAATTGGCCCCAAAAATGAATAATGGCCCTGAGGGCTTTAGCCGGAGGACATTATTAATTTCAGGGCTGATTATCACCTTCTGGTCCATCTATGGCGTGTATTAATGTCTTTAATACACTTGATAGATCTAAAATTTACATTGATATTTCTTTCGTTGAAATTTCTATCTCTGTAGATTTCAACTGTACTATACAGTAACTTCTACAGAGTTGCTTCCCTGTATGTGCAGCACAATTTATTTTCACGGAATGAAATTGTAACTATTTTTTTTTTCTTTAAATTTAAATAAAGCAGTGTTTGTAGAAATTACACTTATGTTTTAACTATAAAATCAAGCAATTTGTACTTCAATCCTACTTTCGCTATTAAAGCTTGCTGTTTTGATGACGTGAAATGTGACATCATTGTTTCAGTATGTGCATGTACTTGTCTTCAGCGGGCCGATTATGATTATCAGTTATAGCCCCGGGCCGCAAGCTGATAATCGGTCACATGACACTCCTAATCAGTTGAAATCAGGGACTCCACTGAGGGTTTTTGACATAACAAGAGTGAAGACTTAAAATAAATTTTCGACTTTTATGTTCCATTTGAAGTAGGTGTCTAGACCAATAGCTTGTGTTCAAAATTTCAGGTTCCCCATTCACACTCTCCCTTTTTTCCAGAAAAATTATTATAACTGTAAAAATTACCAAAAATTGAAAAGCGTTTTTTCAATAAATTCAGACTTATAATACCACAAATATGATTTTCAATTTATTTCTGAGTAAATTTCTTAATTATTTTTTGCATATCATTATGTTTTGATATTCTCCACTCAGCTTTGTGAGACATTTAATTTTTATGTTTTTAAGTTTTATGATTTCACTCAGTGGAGTCCCTTTAATATTTAACACGGAATTTACCTCCTAGGGCAACTCCTCTCCATAACAACTAAATCTTTGCCAGTTCCAGGAGTTGCTCTGAAGAAGTTTTACTGTACTGTGTGTACTCCTCTAGTCTGGTGTCACCTCTGAATTACTTGCCAAAATTTTATATAAGAAAGCTGAAAATTTGTTTATAAGAAGTTGTGTCTTTATTGTATAAGATTATGTAAGTTTGTTTTGATAGTTATGAATGTTTATCTATTTATTAATGTTTATCTATTTATATTTCAGATAAAAGTGTGATATTTTTCACATTTTAAAGATGCTCAGAGTGTCAGACTAGCTGGTCAACAACCAACGAATCATGTTCCTCAAGATTCTTCTAACCAATCAAGCAGTGTCTTGTAATTTTGCTTTAAAACAAGTATATTAACCATTTTAGCGCATTTTATCCTTCCTGTGAGAACTCGGCACCCAATGTAAACTAATATTAACCAGTCAACTAAGACTTTATAACCAAATAGCAAAGATATTTTTTGCTGGAATCAACCGATTAACTTCTATGCATTTTGAATAAACATTCATTGTTGTTAAGATATTGATATTTTGTTATGATTGTAAATTTATGAAGTTTGTTGTTGTTTTAAAACAGTCTGAATTATAAGTAAATCAACAAGACATACAGCTAGTGCTAATATGATGTTACAATTTGTAGTATTTTTGACACTGATATGAGGAGATAATACATATTTGTAATGTTTAAAGTCACCGATAGAAGACAGTGCTTAATAATCAGGGTAACATATTTATTCAAATTTTATTGTATGACACACTGTACCATGGGCTGAAATCCATCAATGACTGTTGAAATATGTGATGTTAGAGGAAGCTATTTTTGATTGTTGGTGGAAGGGAAGTTGTTTTTTACTTGGGTCTCCTCATTTGTTAAAAATAATGTTTGAAGGGGCATCAGTGGTCTGGAAAATGATCACATGACTTTAACAGTGTCAGAATATTTTACTCAACTAGAAAATGATTTATCAAAATGAATAAAATTTGCTTTATTTTGATGATTTTATCATGTTGGTTAGTTTTATAATGACATAATTTTAAACATTTTATAATTATTTAATATGGTATTTTATTATACCTATACATGTAGCTGTCTTAATGTAAAATACCTAGCTTTTAATTGCAGGGATTTTTTTTAAAAATAATTGTTGTAAACACATTTTGTAACCACCAGGGGCCTTGTTTGGTATTGTGTGTTTTTTTGTTAATTATAATAATTACGGTATATATTTGTACAAGGATAATGATATTATAGTGTAAAATTTAACACTTAACCTCCTGAATTTGTATAATTGTTTTGTCCTACTTTTAATCTGGAACAGTCCATTTAAAGTTTAAGGGATTTTAATAACAAAATACTAAAATTTAGCTGTTAACATTAAAGAGCCTGGTCAGACTTCATCGTAATACTGGCCTGGCTCTATACTGGTGGCAAAGGTTTATCATATCTGGTTTTAAGCATGTTTATGGGTTATTAGGTGTACAACAGATGTTACAATGCATTTGAATTAATATTTTATGTTGTCAGTTTATTAAATTTTGAAGTTTTAGTTAAATTTTACACACATGCACAATTCTGAAATGTTAACCAATAGTTCAGCTAACCAATGTAGCATTGCTTCCATAACACTATGGTCGATTCTCGCAGGAGTTGTAATTTTAAAGTTGTCTCTGTTCTTTACACAAATGAATATTGTATGTTAACAGAAAAATGTTTAGTCATGATTTCGTTCTTACAACTTTTGCAGCAGATATATAGCTTTATACATTTGAAGTAACGGTATTTGGCAGATGTCATTCATATAATCATGTAGAATGTGAAATATGACATTAATTACACAATACTGGTCTGTACATACATGTCTACTTGTATCTTTTTTTTTTTAAATTAATTGGTAACAAGAGAAAAAAGTTTTAAAATAGTAAGATGCTGTAAAAGTTATACTTTCAGTTGTGTCAAATTATGTAGCAATGTATATTAGTTAGAAACATGTTTTATAAGGAAGAAAGTTGTTTCATTACCCAAGAAATTTCGTATTTTTTGTGTTAAACATATATTTTAAGTGATAAATTGAAACAATTGTAGTTGCAATGGGTAACAGTTTATTTTCTAATTTTAACTTCTGAAAAGCTGTTTTTTCCTGGTTTTAAGAATTTCAATTTGTTTTAATTACCTTTTGTTTAAAAAAAAAAATGAACCAAAGTTTATATGAAATGGTTAGTTTTCTCTCCTATTGAATCTGAAAATCTTTGAAGTTTTGTTATGTAGGTTTAGACTTTAATTTGATTTTAAATTGAGATTTATAAGTCCCACCATTTGCATAATGTTTTAAATTGTTAAATACTCTGTCAAAGTTACAGGGTCGAGTGTTGTTAGACAGGGGAGCTAATCCAGGATAGGTGTTCGGGTGAGCTAATATTTAAGTTAATTTGGTGCTGATATATTTTATCCGGGCTTTATTGTATATGTATATATATTATAATCAGGAATAGCTTTTAAAACTTTATATACTTTCTACCTTATCCTGTGTGTTCATGTATATCTAACTAGCATTAATCGTAAAAATCAGCTGTACGTTTCATAAAAAAAACACTTTGGGTCGGTTTTAGTCGTAAACTGCATTTCAAGAAAATTCCTGTGTGTAATCTTATTTCAGTCCTAATTTTAGTTTTACGTTTGAGACTTACAATTTTCTATGAAATGCAACCCAGCACTTTGTTTTTTTTGCTCTGATACCCCAGTTGCATTTTCTGTGGGTTTGAATCCTGCCGGGGAGTCTGGATTTTTATGTTAGGAAGCAAACTAAGTTACAGAGTGTGTCAGTAGTTTTATTTTGGTGTCCTCTTATACCTGAAATAATGTATGATGGACACCTGAGGTCTTCCTTCATCAGTAAAGCTGAAATATTTCCTTATGTCTTTTTAAAGTGTACAAAGCCAGCCAAAGAAAAGTATATAATATAATAATATGATGTACATTTTTATTGGATTGTCCTGTTTTTTATATAATTTATATACACAGCATCTATAAATTTTTGTATTTAATTTCATATTCCCACTGTACTATAAATTTGTTATAAAGATTTTTTACAGGTTATATATCTGTGTATAAGATTACTTGTATAAGCTCTCGCCAAAGGGCTTAAGCCAGCCTTAAAATGTTAAACTGACTGCCATATAATTTGTCAAAAATCTTTATGACTAATAATGTTTTATATATAAAATAGATCAGTTAAAGTTTGCAAACAGAGTGTATATTCTAATACTACCTTCTGTTAAGTTTATATTACTGAGATATAAGATGTTATGTTTCTGTGTGTTGTATGGTGATGTTTTAATTAATTAGTATAGAAATGGTAGTTATTTAATTGATATGGTAATTGTATGATTAGATCTGTATAATTATGATGTAACATTATTGTCAGGGCTCTTGATGATGTTTAATAATTATGTTGATATGTAATATGATGTATGATATAATGATGTCACATTTATTTTAAGTTTAATGCCTTTGACTGCTGTTTAGTTATATATAGTATTATGACAGTAAATGATTAAGCAAATGTTTTATAAAGAACTCTGTCTCTAATTGTGTACTTTACGATACATTAATTAGATCTAGAGAGCTTGAGATTAGAATTAAGAATTTGCTTTACACTTTTGGACTGTATGTCTGTCATATATTCATTTCTTTTGGGCTGTCAGTCATTAATTCATTTCCTGGGGCTGTTATTCAGAGATTCATTTTCTATTTGACAGTCATTCATGTATTCATTTCCTCTTTTACTATCAGTCACACGTCAGTCAATGATTCATTTCCTAATTGACTCTTGTTCTAGTAATCATTTCCTATCTGTCAGTCATTAATTCATTTCCAATTGACAGTTTTCTCAGTTGATCTAAAGGACATCAAAATGGTACTAGTTAAAGTTTCAGCATTGTAAAATATCTAATTGTATTGAGGATATTTGAAATATTCTAAATCATTCATCTAATTTGGTTCAAAGAAAACTTTAAAATATAACTTTATTTTGATCATGGGTTGTATGGAGCAAGCTGGCTTGCATAAAAATTTGGTCTTGTGAAATGAAAATAAGGACTGGAAAAATAATAAACTTGTTAATGTTCATCTTGACTGTCTTTAGTAGTCAGAATTATATGACACTAGTAAATATTAAGGCAATATTTATCATTTGGTGATGTAGTAAATTACTGGTTTGTAATAGCAATGGAATGAGCAAATTTGGAGATTTTAATCTTGTGTGTTAAATTTGTGTAAATATATGTTGCATAACTTTGTTGGTTTCTTATACAGAAATGAGAAATTTACTCAAATAGTGGGTTTTTATTTTATGCATTTCTTCCTAAATAACATTATGATAATTTATATAAGATAAAATTGATTTATCTAATTTGTGTTAGACCATGGTATGTTCCCGGTGAATATTAGGTGAATGGACCCATAAGTTGTTGAAATTAAGTGAAAGGACCTTAAATTTTCCAAACTGACTTCTTTTTAAAGTTATTTGTGGAGCAGCTTTTTTAAAAAATTAACTGCTGTTTAAATTTTCAAAGACTTCTTTTATTATTTTACTTATAACTCTGAGCCCCTGTGTGTTGGTAGAAGTATATGATTGTATAGAATACAGAATTTTGAGTTGTTAAAACAGTTTGCCGTACAGCTGTATTTTTTGTTTGCTATTTTTGTTAAAGCTTGTAGAGGTGAGCAGCAGCCAGTTTTTAAAGCTTCATGTCTCCAGATGAGCCAAACAAATTTCAAGAAAATCAACTTTGACAAAAATGTATATAGATTTTAAAAAGATTTAAAAAAGTAAAAACATTCAAAATTCAAGTAATGATTCACATATTATTTGAAATGAATGTCTGACTTTGAAGTATTTATCCCCATATTTCTACTGAATGACTTATACAGTAAGAGCTATTTTTTGCATATTTTGACCATTGGTTATTTACATGGATTGAAAGTATGCAATGTGTTAATTACTTTCTTTGTTCTTTTGGCAATATTTTACTTTTTAATACAAACATTTTCACAGAAATTAGCATAAATCTGGAGGCATGCTGCTTTAACATTGTATTATATATAAATCAAATGATAACTGCTGTATAGGATCTCAAATATTTATGTTGATTTGTTGATTGTGTTTTACTTGTAGATATTTTAGTTATTATTTTTAAACAATAATTTTAATATGCATGGTAGGTATCTTGATCTGTTGAAAGTAAGGGTCCTGCATGGCCCAGTGGTTATGTTTGCCGACTTTAAATCATCTGCAACAATCTGTTATAGGTTTGAATCTGTACATGAACGTTGAATTTGATCATATGAGGACAGTTTTAAATTAGCTTATAGCAGGTCAGTGGTTCTACACAGGTGTCACTTGCTCATGAAATAAAAATGTGGTGGGGCACTGCTTGGAGTGGCACCTGGAGTGGCACCTTGAGTCATACTTGTTTTGATAAACTTGAGTGTTACCTTCATGGTGCCAGACACAAAAAAGGAGTGAAAACTAGACTATAAGTCATATATCAATGATTGTATACCAATCAGGTTATACTTACAGCATCAATGATTATTTATGTTTCTGCCCTTTAAGAGACGTAATACTGCTTCCAATGCTTGCTGCATGAGTAATGATACACTTTCTATTACCTTTGATGAACAGTCTGAATAAAACTGTGACCTACATTTTCACCTCCTTGTTTATGAAGGATATCCACTTGTTCAGAATGGTTTTGAAAACTAGTAAGTTTAAAAAGGTATTATTTGCAGTAATAAATTAATGGAATGTATTTTTATTTCAAACTGAAAATTTTCAGAATTTTTTTTATAATTTTTGAGAAAAAAAAATTTCAGACCTTTTTTCACTGAGCCAATTGATGAAACTTTGCCCCTTTTTTACTGAAAATTTCTATGTAGTTTTCATAAGTTTTAGTTGAGGTGCTGTTTAAATAAAGCATTTTTTTAGATTTTATTTGCTTATTTGCTTGCAGGGAGAATATTTAATTGTTTTACTTGTCATTTTAACTTTGTTTTTACAATTTTAGTGTTTTGTTATGTTATTTGAACACTTGTTTCATGGTTAGAGAAATGTAATATAGGCATTAGTTATTGAAACTTGAACCTTGGATAGATTGTTAGTTATAAAATACATGACTGTTTATGTTAGCTTTATTGTTCTGTATAAGGATTTGTTCTGCTTGAAGTTTTAAAGGTCCAGTCTGATTTACCACAAATATAAACTTTGACATTTAAAGACACATTATGCCTCAGAAAAGAATAATTTTTTTCTTCTTTAGGAAATGATATATGAGTAATGATTTTAGTCATGACAAAACCAACATAGTGTGTTTGCGACCAGCATGGATCCAGACCAGCCTGGGTATCCGCACAGTCTGATCAGGATCCATGCTGTTCGCTTAGTTTCTCTACTTGTAATAGAGTTGGTCTGGATCCATGCTGGTCGCAAACGCATTACGTTGGTTTTGACGTGACACGGCTCATTTTAAATGCTTACCACTTGTAGAAATAGGAACTTATATGTCATTAAAGCAGCAAAATGTAAACAAAGTAGTTTTTTACTTGCATACAAAATAATAAATCACTATAACTTTACTAATTGCCAGAAGGCAACAGAAACTTAAGAAGGTTCATATAATTGGCCAAAGAGTAACTTTTTAGACATTGCAACTGGACACTAGAATTAAAAGCTTCTTAAAATAGCATATCTGTGACATAATGGGTCTTTAACAATGAAGAGAACAGTTCAGATTTGTTTAAAGTCATCAATAATTCAAATTTCCTACAATATTGAGATAGTGGTACATTGTTTCTTTGATTTTAACCAATACATTTTTATATAATGTTTTATTTAGTTGAAAACTGAAACCTGTAGGGTAACCATTTCCTGTATAATAGTAATTGGATAATGTCTGTTAAAATTAACATAAACTCTAGTATTAATAATGCTATCTATGATATATATTTGCAGACAATTTTTTTTCTATTAATTATTCTTTTGTACAAACATTCTATTTCTATTACATATATTAATCCAATTGATCTGAACATTTTGTTACTGTAATCATATTTTAAGTTTTTATTTTTCTAGGGTGTTGCTTTTTAAAATTATTTTAGCTTTTTAAAGATTTTAGCTACCCTATGTATTATTGGACCTACACAGTTACGCTTGATAGAATCAAGTTATTGGATTGAAACAGAGATTTGTTTTACTTCTATGTGTGCCATATTAAAGTTTAAACTTCTTGTTATTGTTGTTGTAAAATAAAATGATTCTATGTAGAAAAGATCAGACAGATATTTTGTCCTTAATAAAAATATTTCATTCATACTCAGGAAAACTATGGTGGCATTTATATAAACTGGGAACTAATGTTTGAAGTGGAAAATGCTTACAAAAAAGGGAAATAGTATTTATTTCATTCTTGGTGTATATTCATGTACAAATACTTGGTAATACTTGAAATTACATGTAATACTTGGATATACTTGGATATAATTAGTAATACTTGGATTTACTTTGTAATACTTGGTCATACTTGAAATTACATGTAATACTTGGATATCCTTGGATATAATTCGTAATACTTGGATTAACTTTGTAATACTTGGTAATACTTGGAAATATTTGGTTACTCTTTATTATATTTTATTTTACTTTATACTTGTAGTAATGTTATCAGTTGTTTCTTTTTCTTTGTTATATATAACAGTTAACTTATAATTTACTCCTATCAATTGTTTTGGGGGCCACATCATAATATAACCTGCTTTAATAAAATATTTTCCTGTTTTATACCTTTGTTCCTTTGTTTTATTTCTTTTCATCTATTAGTACTTTTATTTATTAATTTCAGAGTTTCACACATAGTGATTTTTCTTTGTCTTTGTATCCTATGTTTATATAAGTTGATATTTTAAATAACTCATTTATATTTGCTGGTCAAGTAATATAATTGTTAAACAGTCAGTTTTCTAAAACAGAAATACAAAAGGAAAATGACATCAAATCAAATTCATAAGAATTAGAAAGGTTACTAATTAATTGCACTAGACTCATTAAACAGGGCAATTAATTTTCAATTAGTCAAAAATGATACATTTACTGTACTGTTAATATCTACATGTCAATTTATTGACCAGCAACGATGATATCTGTCACCTGGTCACTATTAATTGATCCCAGTTAAAAGATCACCGGAAGTGACCGCTATGTAAACATTCCCACTTTATTTACTAAATATGAAATCTGTCGTAGTTAAAGGAAATATTTACTTGTTTGTCTTCTATTTTTTACGCCGTATTTTAACATATTTTTGATCATGTCTCGGCGTTGATCCATCTATCCCGGATAACAATTAAACCAAGAATTACGCATTTCTCCGCTCTCAGCATTCTTCAGCCTTAGCATATTCTAAGGAAATTCTGAACATTTTACTCTCCCTCTAATACTCGTTTTTTTTTCATTTAAATTTTAAAAAAGAGATGACTTAAGTATCTTCAGCTTTTATTAACAGGGATATAGATTACAACGTGATATATTATCCCGGTTTTATTTGGAAGCTTTTATCCTGGTTTTATTTTGAACCATCTATCCTGGTTTTATTTTGAACTTATCCCGGTTTTATTTGGAACCACTGATCCTGGTTTTATTGGGAACCATTTACAACCTGCGTAAGCTTTACATAAATGTCTAACACACAGTTTTAAAATGTAGATGGTACTTCCGATATATATTGATTGAGACCGACAACTGTCTGAATAAAGTTGTGTTTCTCTACAAAGTCAGCATTACATATGTTAATACCCTGAGGTCCTGGAACTTTCCCGCCGTTCAGCCATTTTACAAACTCGCGGGTAGCTTTAGACGCCATTCTCTCCTCTAAACTAGAGCCGAGATTAAACGCTATATTCTTAGAATTTGGAGTGAGTAAACCCTGCCAGGAATATAGACAGTCATTCTTATACCTCATTTTGTTGGAGTAATTTGATTCTAGAAATCTTATCAGAGCAGCTATATCACTTGTGTTTGCCCACGGGGCTTCTATCGTGCTCGCAGTCCAGATTTCCGGGTACTGAATGATGTTGTCATCGTGGTATATAGCTATAACCCGGTATGGTGTCTGCCATAGCGCCGCAAGACTTGTACCCCACATTTTATAGTTCGGGATTGAGAATGGTGGAGGCACGCACTTTTGTCCAAAAACATTACGTATTTCAGTAAGAAGCATATTATGCGCAGTTTGGTTCATGTTATAGAAATGATTAAAATCTAAGATGACAACTTCGTATGGATTTTGATTTAGGAATGTGTTAATGTCTTGTAAAGCTAGTGGTACCAGACCGCCATATAGCCCGTGAACAAATCTAAACTCCATGGTGTCTGGATGAACAGCAACCCGGAAATCAAAATATCTAACTCCCGCGTGCAATTGTTCCATAATGCTGAGATTCTGAGTCTTGGACCATCTGTGCACAACACGCTGGCCGCAACACGTGTTTCCTAACCTTCTAACGCCGGAAGTTTGGTCGACAGCTGTTCCAAGGGTCAGGTCAAGGTCACTTGTGCCGGAATTATGGGACCCTGTTAAAATATTTCAAACAACCATGAGTGCATTTTACTAAATGTCAAACAGAGACAGAACGATCACCGTTTCAATAATACACTTGCAAGTAGTGCACACTTTAGTTAAGTATATAATGTATTACCTGATCGGGGTTTAAGCCACATAGACAATTAATGCACTATAATGAAAAGGCAATATCTTTACGGATGGATAAAGACAACAGGTGTCTCTCTGTACATTACTTCCGGCACGAACGGCGTCGACCGTTCGTTCATTATCTGGATAGGTTCAATACACGAAGTCTAAGATGGGATTCGAACCCACAGCAGCGAGGGATGTTACTTTTATCACACGGTCATGGAGGCCGCCCTTAAAAAGTTTTATAACAATAAAGATAATATTAAAGTATTTCGTAATATTACTGCACACAGAACACTGCATGTTACAAAGATATTAAAAAGAGACATTGAAAAATTGTAAAGATGTTTACAAGAAAAAAAAGGACAATAACGCTACCATGTTGACATAAAAACAGACTAACCTGGAATTGCTAAACAACTGATCGGTACAAAGGTTATCCATTGTGGTAAGTCGGACATCCATCGACTGTACTTTGTCCTAGATTCCGTCATGTTTTAATGTCCACTATGTATCTGTTTCAACTTCATTATATTTATGGTTTTAACGATTTATGAATATTCACATTTAATATGACCTCATTAGATCATATTTTCTTCATGATAAGATATACATTACGTCCATACGTAAGTGATGACTTCATTTGGAAGACTCGATATTCTGCCATAGGGCACATTCTTGAAGTAAACTGGATAAGCGACTGGTTATAAATTATGCTTAAAGGTATATATATCAAGTTTACTCAATTTGGTATTTCTATAAATATACATTCGTAATGTTACGTCGTAAAATATCTGTGGCATAAAACTTCAAACTTCGTTTGTAATATTTTCTCAAGATGGAAAAGTGACACACGGTAAACTTAAAATCGAACAAAGTCCATCTTTTCAATGTGATTTTATGTTTTATGAAAATATAAAGAACAACCCTATGTATATGTTGAACTCAATAGTGAGCGAGACCTACTTACATAGATAATTATATTTCTTCCTGTTCACTATTGATCAATTTAAATTGCAATTTGGTCGTAGTAAGTATATTATTTATATTCCTGTTACTGTCTGTCAATATGAAACGTTTTCGATGTACCTACTTCAATATTTTCTATCCTGAGAAGAGTATTACAATTAAATGACAGTTTAAAGACACATTATGCCTGGTAATTTAAAGGCACATTATGCGTCAGAAATCCATATATTTTTAATTATTCAGGAAATTTCAAATATTTGTTTAATAGTGTTTTAATAATGTTAAAGAGCATGTAATATGTTTGTCAACTGAAGTAGCACTTGATGTGCAGTTATATGTGTCGTAAAGTTAGCGAAATGTCGACACAGTATTTTGACTTCCACTCAAAACAATTATACCAACTGCAAACAGAGCAATATAGCAAAATATAGTTCATGTTTATGACAAATGAGTATTTTTTGGGAAATATATCAAGATAATAAAGCGTTTTTGAGAAATAAAAATGAAAGCATTTCCGAGGCATAATGAAACTTTAATGGGCTCTCAATTGTGGATAAAAGTATGCTATAAAGATTTTTAAAAAAGTAATAAAGAGTGATCATGATTTTCTGTCAGAATGTTAGCCACTTTCAGAATTTGTATGTCATTATCGTCAGCCTCGAAATTACAGTCATTTCTGTCTATGTCACTAACTGCAGCACTTTCTCTTCGACTGGGTTAGTTTTAACGCCTGTAACATTCTCAAGAAAAGACACACCAGGTTGCTATTTGGCAAGCGTGACCCTAAGTGATAAATGTTTATACATGTACGTATAACACGAAATCCCGCCATTTATTTTCAAAAGAAAACCAATCATTTAAACGGATTTTTTCCGAAGCTGTATTCTAAACCGCTCAAAATATTTAACGAGATAGTATCAGTGAGTCTATATCAATGAAATTGTCCTTATGTGCGCGATATAAATATAAACTGAAGTTCAGATAGCATTATTTCGGAGCTGAGTTAATCAGGTTATTTGTTGAAAAGTATATACCACAAAGTTTTCATTTTTAAATATATGTAAAATCAGAGATTTGTACATTATTTCATTTTAGCTCCGTGATGACATCTGTTTGATGAGTAGAATAAGTGCGCGTGCAAGACAGCAGTGCAACCGCGGAACCTCGTGGCGGGAAATTTAACAGTTGTTGATGCAGGTATGTATAAACATTACACATATTTGAAATATTAAATCATGTGTATAAGCCGTGTACGAAGATATTGATCATTTCATTTTAATAGATTTAATATAATGCCACGAGTGTTGTGACAAAATAATTGTACATTATGTTGTTTTCTTTGTGATTTTTTACAGTTTAAAATTGTGTACCTTTTGATGAAGAACAATGGAATTTATGAACAACATGAAGAAGATATATCATATTTTATTTTTATGTACTTGAGATCTTATATCACAGTTTTCATTATACAATATCACAGATTTAGCTATTATGACTCCGAAAAAAACCAACAAATAATTACAAATAACACATTAAAATTTGCCAAAGGTGTCTTAGTATTGCATGGGAGGGACCGTAATTTAATACCATGTTTCTCTTTCAACTATTACTTAGTGTCCAGCTTTATTTGTCATCCAATGAAAACGCTGTATTTCTTAAAAATTATGTGCGTTAATTTTCATAGAAGTACAAAAGTCGATACTATATCGAACTACGTCCATAGTCGACTTCTATTTTTCATAGTACTTCATAAAACCGCATAGTGACGTAATAAAGTGAATGATAATGAGGCCAAATAAAGTTTGACACTAAATATGTTAGTGTTCATCCGTGCTGTTATACAGAAATTAGAAACATTCTCCTGTCGTTGTCCTCCCGTCGAAGTTTTTAATTTCTGTAGAACAGCACGGATGAACACTAACATATACATAATACATATACTGAGTAAAGGTAAATGTACAATGTTATGATAGGTAAGTGTATACTTACATTACTAAATGGCATTTATATATTACATACATATGATTACTTAAAAAAAATAAAACGGTTTTCAGTGTTTAAAGCTGATAAACTTAAATCATTGATAAGAATTACCTTTGAAACTTTAAGAAAAGGGCAACATAATAGATAATATTATACCTCACGATATAGCCTTATGTTATGTCACTGTTAAAATAATTCCCCAGGGGCGACTAATCTATATAAACCTAAGAAAATATGGTGCTCTTGTTCTCTCCCCTGCAAAATTGATGAAAATAAAAACAAGAACTGTCGGAGGACAGTAACGCTCGACTATTTGAAAATTTGTCACAAGGGTGTTTCATTGAGTATAATAATGCTTACCTATATGAATACATAAAATTGTCCGAAAAGGTACAAACCCTTCAGTAGTTATGGAGATACCAGCTTACAAGCAAAAATTTAACCTAGAATTTCTAAGTCGAAAAAGGGGAAAAAATATGCAAAAAAGCAATCAGAGTTATGGGACTTATGCCAATCATCTTAGATAATCACAGACAACAAGTGTGTGCAGTTTCAATACATTCCCTTCAGTAGTTATGGAGATACCAGCTTACACGCAAAAACTTAACCAAGAATTTATGAATCGAAAAAGGGGGCATAATTATGCAAAAAAGTAAATCAGAGTTATGGGACTTGTGCCAATCATCTAAGATAATCACAGACAACAACAGTTTGAAGTTTCAATCCATTCCCTTCAGTAGTTATGGAGATACCAGCTTACACGCAAAAACTTAACCAAGAATTTCTAAGTCGAAAAAGGGGCATAATTATGTAAAAAAGCAAATCAGAGTTATGGGACTTGTGCCAATCATCTTAGATAATCACAGAGAACAAGTGTGTGAAGTTTCAATCCATTCCCTTCAGCACTTATGGAGATACCAGCTTACATACAAAAACTTAACCAAGAATTTCTAAGTCGAAAAAGGGGCATAATTATGAAAAAAAGCATATCAGAGTTATGGGACTTGTGCCAGTCATCTTAGATAATCACAGAGAACAAGTGTGTGAAGTTTCAATCCATTCCCTTCAGTAGTTATGGAGATACCAGCTTACACGCAAAAACTTAACCAAGAATTTCTAAGTCGAAAAAGGGGCATAATTATGTAAAAAAGCAAATCAGAGTTATGGGACTTGTGCCAATCATCTTAGATAATCACAGAGAACAAGTGTGTGAAGTTTCAATCCATTCCCTTCAGTACTTATGGAGATACCAGCTTACACGCAAAAACTTAACCAAGAATTTCTAAGTCGAAAAAGGGGCATAATTATGTAAAAAAGCAAATCAGAGTTATGGGACTTGTGCCAATCATCTTAGATATTCACAGAGAACAAGTGTGTGAAGTTTCAATCCATGCCCTTCAGTAGTTATGGAGATACCAGCTTACATACAAAAACTTAACCACAGGGACGCCGACGCCGACAAATGGGTGACTGCATTAGCTCGATTATTCTGCGAATAGTCGAGCTAAAAATGAATAGCTCTCGACAGCGGTGAAAAAATACATTAAAATGTTGGTTCGGGGTAAAAGTGCATATTAGCAACCCTTGAACTGACCGTCTCGGGCGTTTCTTCAGTTTTCACGTTGCTTATATGCACAGAGAAATGTGTTATTTTCATAATGTTTTCCCGTGCCTGATTCATCTTGTACTTTTGACTATTATACAAGTGCTTTATAAAACAGTTAAATCTGAAAAAAAGTTGATTAATTTGTTTGAAATAACACAACGCAATATCATAATGTTTATATATAAAATGCAAAATAAATTGTAATTTATACATTTCAACACACTAAAAAATATCTAAAATAGTTTACCCAACTTCACCCTGACATGTTTGACAATATATAAAATATATATGAAACTTATAAATCTATATAAAAGGTACAAAAAAAATCTTACAATCTCACTACTGATTAAAACACAACAAAACAAATTGTACAAAAATATCTACATGATCCACCTTTTCTGAGCAATCAAATTATCCATATCCTATCATTGGTATCAAACTCACATTTGCTCTACTTTAAAAAATCACATTTTCGTCATATGAAGTGTATGTTGTAAGAGACATGCGCCCAATATTCATTGAAATTCAAAATGAATTTATATTCATACAATTAATAAAAAGAAAAACAATGGTCCTTTTCAGGCATATAAACATGTAATAATAAAGTACAGGATGTACATACCGGTATAATATAAGTAAACATATTATTAAAAAATAGTTTGTAGTAAATAAACTTTGTCCTTTTTCAACTTTTTAATACAAAAACAATACAGGTTTATAAAAAAAAAACTTTTTGCTTCTTCGGCGCTGCAATATCTAGAATTCTATACGATATATTATTAGTACCATTAATCTCAGTTATATACCGGCTGGCATCTATTGAATTTTGTACCAATGTTTCCTTTTAACCACGGCAGTAACAAACACTTTTCCACAGCGTCGAAGAATGATGACATAAGATTTATTGTCATTTGGTAAATCCTTATTTCGAAAACATTATTCATTATTACAACTTTATTACTCCCATGTTCCCAGACCTTTCGTTTAATCATACGTCTTTCGAAGTAAACTCATTCAGTTTTCTTTACTAACAATTTTGATGTTTGAGTGTTTTACCAAAATACAAAAATAAGTGTTAACTGCGTTAACTCATTGTGATCACCTTCCCTAGTATTTGCGTTTTCACCACCCTGTCTATTCCTGCTGTCGTCAAAACGATGCCCCATTCTGTCACCCGACCCTGACTCAAACGGTATCAGCTCTTGCATATCATTTGCCGTGACTGTAGACGACCCCGTTGCGTTTTGAATCATCTTTAGATTAGTATTTTCATAATCAAATTCTTTTAATTCTTCCATCCGTGGTTCATTTATGTTTTCTTCAGTACTTCGACTGGACTTGTGTGTGTATCTATACATGAAACGGTTGGCAGCGTGTCTTTGGTCGTCAGGCAGATTCTCCAAATCAAATGATTTTAGATGGTGCATCTTCTTCACATTGACCTTAGACGATATTGTTGTTCGTTGAAACATTCTCAAGTTGGTGTTTTCATAATCAACTTTTAATTCTTGCATCCGTGGTCCATGTTCTTCGTCTTCAGCCCGAGGACTAGAGTTCAAAACCACACTGCAGATATGTGTGCACAGAAAGCTGTTAACATTTTTGCTTTGGTCCTCACGCAGGTTCCTTATAATATCCGAGTGGAATCTACACTCTTCTAGAGCTTCTATAATTAGTTGTGTCATCTCTGCTGAAGCCTCGACCTTCATGACATGCGTCATAAAGTTATCCCACCATTCCTTTCTCTTCTCTGGAACGTTATCCCTGCAGTTTGCAACTTGTTCGTAAAATGGCAAAAACATTTCATAGTCATGGCTTATCAGTGAATCGATAATTAAAATAGGCTCCGTCCTTTCTAGCAGAAGGCAGTGCGAGCATGATCGTCCTGTTTCAGCACGTGAGGAGTCTGCATTGTTGACGATGCTATCATATGCGACCGTGATACTACTAGCTATATGCTCACCACACTCGAAAATGATGTCAATGAAGGACAGCAGTGTACGACAATCCCTTCTTAAAACTAATCCTAATACGGTTCTAGCAAGATTCTTGGACTTATCCAAAGAACGGAGCTCGTTGTATTCATCTTCAGTAATGCAGTATTTGGATAAAAGATGGTCTAACAAATTGGACACATCTAGGTCAACGGCAATCATTCGTGCGTTCTTTGAAATGGCTCGACACAGGAAATCGCGTAAAGGTCTTTCATCTAGAAAACAAAGTTGAATGTGTACTTAGTGGCATGTTATTTGTTATGGGTTCATTTTAATACCGACATTAGATTTTGTTATAAGTGAATTAATTTGTGTAACAAGTTAATAAGTATTTGGTCCTCTCTAATCTTGATTAGTTCTTTTACTTAAAACAATTGTGTGTCATAAAGAGACTGCAACAAATCTAATAAAACATACTATCAAAAGACTAAGTACATTAGCAGGGGTAATGAGATTGAGTTGAAACTTACCTTCAGTAGATTGAAGTTCCCTTTTCCTTTCATCACACCATGATGATGTTTCGAATTTTAGTGGCACACATTTTCGCTCAAGATTCAGCTTAGATTCATCATTAGTTTCAACGGTAGTTGTACCATGATAAGACGATTGTAGGGCATTACGACTTCCTGAGTCAGCTACCACCATACCATGACATCCATGTGGATCGGTGACAGTACGACGATTGTCTCGTTCTAATTCTTGTATTCCACTCATTTCATTCTCATGGCTGTCCTAAAGTATTGATCAAAACCCAATTAACATGTTATTAAATGAAAATGAATTATAACAAAAAAAATCAAGACCATACTATACTGTATTAGTTACAACAGATTTTTAATTGCTTGTTAATATAGAAAACGCTTGGGGTATTCATCTTTTGGATAATATTTTGTTTTTAAAAATTACATAGAGGTAAATTATCTCTACTTAATTGTATTCAAAATTAAACCCTTGAGGGCATGACTGGTGACATGTCCCGTTAGTACTCGATAACAACAGTTTCTATTTTTATGTATGTCCTAGATATCAATCAGTCAGTTTGAGAATAAAGGTATGACTATTTAATTGGCAATGCTTATTTTTATCAATATTGCGCAGACAAATGACCTGAATACATGTACTCATACATGGCCGGACTATATGAAAGACGGTCGTTCTGACTCATAGTAGTACTTGGAATATTTTGATATTATGGTAGCTTTATACGGTATTACAAAATCACAATTTCTTAGCCCTTTCACTTTCAGTCAATTTCTGACTATTATCAGTGAGGTTTTCCGAATAAGTTACAGTTGATTCGGAACATCTCCCCGATTATCAGAATAAAATCAGTTGACACACTGACGGATTTTCATAAAAATATTAGAGTCAATACGGATAGAAGTAACTCTACCACATTATTTCAGATCATGAAATTTAAACAAAAACAAAGGGTGTAATATTTGTATAATGAGTATTTAACGAATGTATTTATTTGACATCCAACGGAAAAATGTCATTTTCGAAAAAATAATGATTGAAAATATAATAAGTCTGTCAGTCAAAATCGATTTAAGAATGCCCATTGTCAACTTATTAAAACCAACTCTGAAAAGTCGTCAATAGCTATAAAGTTTGTAGATCTACATGTACTTTCGTTTTCTAAAGACACTATATAGTAAGTGTAATTATAATCACTTCTATATTTAAGAATTTATTCTATTTATGTAAACTTGTACACGAATATATTACATGTGTAGGTTAAACCGACATCCCGCAAATAGAGGGGTGATTTTTTTGGAAACATTTTTAACTGGTTCGGAGTCCTTATCTAAATAATGACGAAAAGAGCCGGCAACTTCCGATTTGATATTGCTAAAGATAGGAATTATGTCAAATCATGGGATTCCACTGATGTATTTCCAAAAAAAGTGCAATTTTGATAACAATCTTAAAAATCATTTTTAATCAGACATACATGACTTTAAATTGATATTCTAAAGAATCCTAAAAAAAAGCATTTGTTTAAATCTGTATTTTCACTGATGTCATATTTGACAAAACGTTATAACAAAAAAGTCAAAATCGAAAGTGGATTTAAATTAAATTCATTTACGACTGATATCTAATAATTAAAAGAAATAAAATATTTTTTCCTGGGGTTTAGATATTTTTGTTTTTAATTACTAACCTTGTAGCTGTTGTTATTATTCATTCTGGTTCAGAACCCTTAATCTCCAACTAAAAGAAGATACAAATTATCGCACAACCAACAATGGAGCAATCGGAATACCTCGATGATTATTCATGACGAAGATGGCCGAGAAGATGCGATTTGCCCTGTCCTGTTTTTTTTTGTTTTTGGGGGTGGGTGCGGGGGGTCCTCCTTGGTTCCTTGCCGCTGGTTCTTGTTGCTATGTCGTGTGGATGTTGCGTTTATTGAACGTCGCCTTTCCTTGTTGATCTTGTTTATCATATTTTTTGACAATGGAGTTGATATGTCATGATGTCATGTTAACTATCGACTAAGTGGTAAACCATAATGTCGATATCGCTTTTTGGCAAACGTTAAATTAAGTCTACTAATCAGTTTCTACCATGTGACTGAAATTCTTAGTTCGCATCATCTTTAAACATACCGATGCTTCATACTTTTCTTATATACTGTACATTTGATTGCCCTTTTCGTTCCTCATTACATGTGTCATTTTTATCGTTTGTGAAGTTTAAATCAAGGCACATGCGACAATGACATACAAATATTCGTCTGAAGATAAATATCTGGAAAAAGTGATCCCTCAGAAGCATCAAAAACAGCAATTTAAGTACATGATAATTGCAAACTCGGTTTGACTGAGTCTGTGCATGAGGCAAAATGAAAAAGTGCAACATCCCTCACTCCCCCTAGCACCGGTCCGAGTGATATTCGATTCTCAACACTTAAAATGGCTGGACTCAATGATCCCGTAGAATCTGTAAGACTCTGTTAGCTTTGATTTCAACATTCTGCTTTCTATACGAGTTTTATCTTAACTGTATTTAACAAGGATTATATTCTAATATCAACATGCAACGTTCTAAATAGTAATGAAATATCTTGTATAATCAAATCTTATTATTATTACAAGAATTATTTTTGGGGTTTAAATAATTTTCCTTTGATGTGTAGATAAAAAATATCCGATCGAGCAAGACTGGTTGTTAATGAATATTAATTATTAATAGATTTTCCACCATTTTATTCAGTGTGGATCCAGATCAGTTCCTTTTCTAGAATTTTGTTCCATATTTTCGTTCTGAATTTGAGACATTGGTACAATTTCATTAGCCTCATTATCATTTACAACTTCAGAATCCGATTGGCCACTTTCATTTTCACTGCCGTGAAATGGACTTTCACATAATTCTGTTCTATCATTCATTAGTCTGTCGTCAAAATTTGGTGTATTTCTAGACAAAAGATTATTTTCGTCATTTGTCCCTAGAGGGGCAGTTTCATTTACATCTTTAGAATTTTGATTGTTTTCATGAGTGCTTTTATTAGAATTTGTACATGGTCTTACATCGTTTTTCACATTAATTGTCTTTGGTTTTGTTTCATGTGTGTCCATTTTCATTAGTTCGTCAGTTTTAACATTGACATCTACATTAAGTGTCTTTGGTGTTGTTTCATGTATGTCCACTTTCATTAATTCGTCGGTTTTAACGTTGATATCTGCATTAATCGTCTTTGGTTCTGTTTCATGAGTGTTTAAATGTATGGATTTACCAGATCTTTCAACGTTTCTTTCATTAATTGTCATTCGTTTTGTTTCATTAGTGCTGATATCAATATCTTCATCAGGGTTAACACTCAATTGATGTAAATGCTGGCTATGGTAATGAATTCTGTTGTTGACTCGTTCTATTACAAGTATATCTTTAGGATTTGTTTCGCTTCCTTGGCTGTCTGTATCTATCCCGCTATCAAACTGTGTTGAAGAGCTGGCATCTCTGTTCGATGATGATACGTCTGAGTAATTTCTAAAAGATTGAAGAAGACTGTCATTGTCAAACTCGGGTGGTTCCTTTAATGATTCCATTTGATGCTGATGTTCACTTCTTTCGGAACATATTTCTAATGGCACATTTATACTTCCAGATTCCCTATAATTATTATTTCGATCTATTCTCTCTTTAGGGATTGTTTCGCTTTCTCGACTATGATTATCGGTTCCACTATCAAAAGATATGTGTATGTGCAATTCTTCTTTGCCCGTTACAGAATCATTCATATTGTCATTGTCATGAACCTTAAATAATCCAATGCGAGGCTCAGGTGTAATATTTTCTTTACCTGACTCGTTATTTTGGGGCATGCTTTCCCTAGAAGTTACATTATTATTAATGCGAGTATACAGAAAGGTTTCATTTGAAGATGGTGAATCATAACTACGCTTGTAAAGTATACAATCATCGCTGTTTTCTTTTAATTTTCTGAAACCATTACCCGACATACATTTGTCATTTGAAAATGAGTTGCGTTGTTCATCACTGTCGTTTTCATTTCTTAATTTTAAATGATTATCAATATCGTCTTCACAACGAATCTCTCCGTCATTATTTTCTTTTTCGTGTTTATCTGATTTGAAGCTCAGTGGTGTCTGTCTTCCCTCATTGTCAACACCTCTGCAGCTCAACACTGGCCTTTTTCTTTCATTACTATTGTCCCCGTCACTCGAGTTTGGATGCTGTTCTTGTCCTTTATCAATTAGTTGTTTGTGTTGTTCTTCATCACCCCTCGATTCTGGCCGTTGACGTTTATTGCCATCGTAGCCATAACTCACGTTTTGTTCCACACCATCACTGCTCTCACCACTCAACTTATACGTGTTCTCATCACGATGACTGTCTTTATCGAATAACTTATGGCAATTGTCCTTATTGCCATTCGCTTCACCATCTACCTGTGACTTCTTTCCCTCATCAATACTGACACTAACGCTCAAAACCGGCTTTTGTCCTTCAATGTCATTCCCTTTGTTACTTAACTTTAAATCTTCCCCTTCATTGTCATTTTCTCGATTGTTCAACTCTGGTTGTGGCCATTCATTTCTATTCGATTTGTTACTGAACTCTGATCCTTTCACCTCAACATCACTATACCCATCGCTTAGCTCTGGATATTGCCATTCAGTGCATTTTGCTTTGTTACTCAGCTTTAAATATTTCCTTTCATTGTTAATCTCTTCGCCGCCACTTAATTCTGATCTTTGCCATACATCTCTTATTCCTGTGTTACTCAAATTTGACTGTTCCTCCTCATCATCATCCCCGTTGTCTTCACTGCTCAACTCTTGCTGGGGTGTTTTATTGCCATTCCCTTCATTAAAGTTATCTTGACTTGGTAATTTTGAACGCTTTTTCCTATCTTCTTCTCTGTTTTTTCTTTTAACAACTTTATCTTTCTGGTCAGAGTGTTTTATATTCTTTTCAGGGTTACCTTCATTCTTCTCAGGTTCCTGAGTGTATAAGAACAAGGCCGCTTCTAAGATAATTATCGAATTTTTTATAGTTTTTTATTTTGCTTAAAGCCTGGATGTTAAGTGTTTCTACATATAAAGTAGCTGCTAAAATATGACAGGGTACGCTTAAGTTTGATTACATGATTTTTAAAAAACAATCTCAGAAACAATTATCAAAATGAAAATATATAAAATAAGAGAGAGTTGTAAAAGAAACTGTTTATTTGTTCAAACCTTTTGAATATTTTAAACACTCACTCTTAATATGTTAGTTTACTTGATTTTTATATATTTATTTTAAATTTTATACTATATATTTACCCGTTTATCCATGTTTATGCGTAGTTTGGTTTTGAAAATGAAACCGGATGTAATAGACAGTTAAGATATATTTATACATATTGGGGAAATAAGATTGAACCAGGAAGTTTATTGTAAAAAATATATCTATTTTTATTCCTTGGGTGTTTACCACTTTTGTTTTGAAAAATGATTAAAATGATGTAAGCTGTAGTTGTACAACCAGTACTTTACATGCCATGACTAACTTAAATGAGTGAAAAATCCCAAAAATAAAAACATGATTATTTAGGATGACCCGTTTAATATAATCAGTTCAAGTGGATAAGATAAATGCCAAATGTGTGATATTTAAATATGTTTGCTTTATTTGCATAATTAGTTTAGCGATTATTAGTATTTTAACTTTTTACGCCGTAAAAGATTGTCAACAGTTCAGAAAACCTTCTTTAGAAACATTTGAAATAATAAAAGAAATCCCTCGTATTTGATCAGTCACAGACGTTTATCAGAAAATTCGGGCAATTTTAAAGATGATAAGGTCGTTAGCGGGATAGAAAAACGAGATAGTACAGCAACATTTTGTTTCCTCTTCATTTTTAGTTCATCTTTAAAAATAAAAATGTAGAATTACTTAATGCATATTAACTTTAATATAATATATCTTTACTTTGTGAAACTGATGTTAGGCATTTAAAGGCATTTAAACATTAATGTTGCAAAACCATTTGGTCCAATCCTTAAGTATATATTCGTATAGATTTATTCTTCAACTCCTAGCATTAAAATTGTTTCTAGAGTAGGTTAGATCGGAATATCGTATCCGTTCTGTGTATTTCGAGGTTACGGATTGGATTATAATTAGACATCAGTGAGCATTTTCATAATTGATTATGATTGTCAGGTATATGTTCAATAATAATTTTACCGGAACAGATTTTATTTTCCGTTGGATGTCAAATATATAATTTCAAAGATTCTGTTTTGTATTATAGCAAATGTGAAAGGCTAGTGAATTTCAACCAGTTAGACAGTCACAAGCGAATTAAACACTCTCGCAAGTGTTATATATATAGGCAGGAAAAGTGCACGTCGGATGTGTTAGTAAATGGTGTGAGAGAAAGTAAAAACTTGAAAATGAACATTATTAGGTAGGACAATGAGTGACTTTAAAAGCTTCGGGTCATTGTTAAAATGTTTTTATTAGCAAGAGTGAAGGAAGATTAGAAATAAAAACACAACAAGTCAACTATAATACTACTTCTCAGTCACCACCTGTTTGAATTGATTAAGATCAGGCAGGGTCAAAATGTTACTGGAAATCTGGTCCCAAAGTGTGATACAGTGGTTGAAAACAAGATCTTATATAGGGTAGTCTGGTGTTATCTGTATGTTCCTAAGAGAAAGGGGTGAATATGTCTAGTAAGCCTAGATGGGGGTTTTATGTAGGTAGTAATACAAATCTGGAAACAAAATGATCCCTCGGAAGTATAAATCACAACAAAATTACATGAAAATTGCAGACTCGGTTTGGTTGAGTCTGTAAATGAGGGATAATGAATAAGTGCAATATCCCCCACGCCCCATAGCACCGGCTTGAGCGGTACTCGATTCTCAACACTTAATAGTGCTGGCATATCAATGGCTAGTGCATGGCTACTAGGTTGTGGTAAATTTGAAAAACATAATGAGTCTAAAGTCTAAAATATGCGATGCTTGAGAGAACGCCAGCCAAGATCTTCCCGTATGACTGTTAATACTGATGACAATGGGGGAATAGTCGCGTTTCATCCAGCGTATCACTCGTCTTTGGACCTTCTTTATTTTTTGGGTGTTCGATTGTGTGCGAGGGCTCAAAACAGTTGATGCACTTACTTGGGATATATTAGTAAATTGGTTCACTTTTTCCTTTTTTTTTGTTTGTTTAATGAATCGTAGGGTTTTGCTTGCATTTGATGTTATTCTTGAAATGTGTGTATTGTAGTTTAAATATGTGGAGCGGACTAGACCTATGTATTTGATGTTAAAACTTGGCCATGAAATACTTTTTATGATCTGAAGGACTTGCATTTTAAAGGGGTTGAATTCCATGTCCCACTCCCTTTCCCAGATTTGCATCTTACTGAGAGCCTCCTGTAAGGATTGCGAGTCTGGGGAAGAGTTTATATTGATGTAGACCACGGTGTCATCTGCAAAGAGGCGAATTTGAGACTTGAAGACAGTAGATGGAAGTTCATTTATATAAATGAGAAAGCAGAGCGCGCCAAGGACAGAGCGTTGGGGGACAACAGTTTTACTGGGACTTCTGTAGAGTGTTCATCATCCAGTACAACCAATTGACTCCGACCACGGATTTATATTACTATTGTAAATATGATCCGTGCTCCTACCTATTAGGAAGAGCGTGTCCAAATGCATGAGAAGTTTTGTTGGGACACCGTTGTCTTGTTCAAAGGCAAGAAGTAATTTACGGTGATTTACTTTATAAATTGCTTAGCTGAAGTCAAGGAGAATAATTAAGATCTGTTTAAATTGTTTGTTTGTGACAATTATGAAAGGAGGTACGTAGCGGCCTTAAAAGTGCTGTTGGTGCTTAGCAAAGGCGCTGCCTTACAAGCCGTCCATCTGTGCTAGGGGCTCACGCTCCCTAGCACACGTACCATCCTCTCTGCATACATCGTAGGGCCACTCCCATTGGCTTAAATCAGGACATCGGCTGCTGGTCCCAAATTGTTGACGAAGTATACAAGTGCTGATAACGGACAGAGTGATTTTTAAGTTTATTATCCGCCAAGCCGCAAACCTTTTGCCGATGCCGGGCAGTGCCCTGTGCCTTCTCAGCGAAATACACGCAATTAGGGAAAGTTGGGAGTGTATGCATGCATTGTCTGTGTTTTATTATGTATTCAGCTCAGACTTTCAAATTGGCCAGCGATTGGGTGAAAAAAAACACTCAATTTTAGACCATAATTTTCTCATAATGTCTATGGAAAAACAAATATTCACTAAGGTACGTGAATATGTTAAATAAAGTGCAATATTTGACCCTACGTCAAAATTTTATGAAAAAAATATTCATATTCGGTATTCTCTTCAAATACGTGAACGGTAATTAGTCATACCTTGTAAACTACGTACTTATGCACTGTTTAAAACAAATTTTTGTAGGGAACCTTATTTAGCAGTAATCAAAGATAAAAATATTAGAGCTTGTTTTACAAAGTTAAGGATAAGTTCTCACAAATTACAAATAGAGATTGGGAGATATAAAAAAAATCAAGTCTGATAAAAGAGTTTGCGAAGTTTGCAACTCAAATGAAGTTGAAGACGAGCTACATTTTGTTACTGCTTGCAATGCTTTTACTAGTCAACGCAGCATTTTATATAGTGAAATAAAAGATAAGAATTTAAACTTTGAAAAAATGTCTGAAATAAGCAAATTCATTTGGTTAATGAGCAACGAAGATGAAAAAATCATAAAACAATTTGTAGATTTTATTTTTACTTGTTTTAAACTCAGAAATGGTAATGAGAAAACATAAATTAATTTAACTTGTATAACTATATATATATATATATATATATATATATATATATATATATATATATATATATATATATATATATATATATATATATATATATATATATATATATATATATATATATATATAGAAATTAATGAGAGAATATATATATATATATATTTTTTTAAAATTGAGAGAGACATGTGTATTGTACAGTTTTGTTACAAAACAGGTATACGCTATCTGTTTGTGTAAATTAAATGTTATTCGAAGAATAAAAACAAAATGTAATTTTCAATTCATATATATATATGTAGTTATGATGTTTAATTATAGTTCGCGAAACCCTGTCATTTGCTGTGTTTGTTTTGTTTTTGTTTTTTCTTTAAGTTTATTGTTGTTACTATAATACGAATCAAGTTTTAGTTTCTTTAACGTCTTTATTTGATCTTTGATCTCATTATTATTATTGTGATTCACATGTCATTTAACATGACCCTTGATTGGAAATAAAAGTTATTCTATTCTATTCTATTCTATCTTGGAAAAACCAATACGAGAGTCTGACCTATTGGCTGCATCGCAACTTTTCGGTCCTTTCCGGCAGTCTTCGGATCAATCGGACCATCGTCGGAAGACTGACGGAAAAAAGCCGGAAAATTGCCTGCTAAGGGAGGTAATCGCTGCGAAGGTCGAAGAAGGCATGTATTTACATAACCGTGAAATAGATCTAGATCTATAACTTCAATAAGTTTTCATTATAATTTAAATTTAAGTTTTTTTATCTACTTAAATGCTTATCTTTAACCAGCTTTATAGAATAAAATAGCTACTAACGATGTGAATCAGTAAAATTTGTTTGTTTTGAAATGATTCGCCCCACTCTTGATTCGCCCAACACCCGATTCGCCCACATTACTTTTGGAAGAAAAAAATGATCATGTAATTGTGACATGTCACAAAATTTCGGCGTGTGACATTGCTAATCATGAGAAAAGACATTATAAAACCATATTTTTTTATATTTAATGATATATAATATTATCCTAGACTGGTGTATCCTGTTGTCTCTTATTATCGTGGGGCTAAGTAGTTCTGGCTTCTAAAACTTTATAAGCCGCTATTTAACATTTTTGTTTGTCATCTGATGCAGCATTAAAGTTTAGACCCGTTACGAAACCTAAACGGAATAACATAAGTTGATTTAACCTTATTTTTCACTTGCAAATACACTTGACCAAATCAATTCTTGTGCATTTTACAATAAAACAATTCTTTTAACATTGTTCTATACCAATTAAAGTATCGAAATATTAATACCGTCATTAAAATTGCCTTTTTAACTGTAAAACATCAATAACGCCGACCACAGTGGGCCATGACATTTAGGTGCCACGCGAGACCTCGTATGACATCATTCACGGCAGGTACGTATATTAGCTAGCCCGTACGGTTAGGGCAAAGTGGTGTTAGACTTAGGTGTGGGCAAGGTGATGTCAGACCTAGGTTTGGGCAAGGTGATGTCAGACCAAGGTTAGGGCAAGGTGACATGGGCTAAGGTTAGGGCAAGGTGATGTCAGACCAAGGTTAGGGCAAGGTGATGTCAGACCAAGGTTAGGGCAAGGTGATGTCAGACCAAGTTTAGGGCAAGGTGATGTCAGACCTAGGTTAGGGCAAGGTGATGTCAGACCAAGGTTAGGGCAAGATGATGTCAGACCAAGGTTAGGGCAAGATGATGTTAGACCAAGGTTAGGGCAAGGTAATTTCGGGCAAGGTGATATCAGGCCAAGGTTCAGGTAAGGTGATGTCAGACCAAGGTTTGGGCAAGATGATGTCACTACAGTCAGGTTAGGGCAAGGTGATGTTGGGCCTTGGTTTGGGCAACTTTTTGTCACATGTTCCAATCGTTGTTTGATACACTGATTACTTAATTTGACAATTTAATCATTAATTATATTTTATTTAATGTCTCTTTTTTCAGGATGGAAAAATGAGATAATGCATTTCATACAAAACATCTTAAATAAAGTACCAGGCAAGAGAAGGCTAGGAGTTTACAGGTTTATGCCATTCTTCTTTGTTTATGGAGCTCTTTTAGAATTGGCTATGATCAAGTGGACTGTGAATGGTCACAACTTTTGTAAGTATTGAAATATTAAGATAAGTGTGACCTACTGGTATGTAGCTAATTGCTTAAGATGGCTGACTTAAAACACTTGCCCCAAACTGCTATGGGTTGAATTCCCATCAGATATTGACTCTTTCATGTGAGGAAGCTATCCAGCTATCTTATGGAAGGTTAGTGATGTCAGACAATGCACAAAGAGGTTGTCTTTAATCTAAGTCATCATATGACATCGACCTTATAAATTACTGTACATTGTATATTGTTGGTGGTGTGACTAGTCACTTGAAACAAATCAATAAGCATCAGTTAATTAATTTTGTGATGAAGTTGTCACAAGATACCTTTACTTAAATAGTGAAGTAATGCTTTATAATTTCATTTATGTTTGTCATAGTTCCTTAATTGTATAAATGAGAAACAAAAACAAGGGAAAAAGCAACTTTATCTTGTAAGTGTTATGAAATATCTATTATAATGTATGGCAGTATAAATATAGATATGTAGAAGCGTAAGGATGAAAATTGATATGATTCTAAATATTTAATTATGAAAAAAACAATATAAATGAAAGGAAATCATAAGACTTATGTCTACCTGTGTTTTCTTATATTTACGAATATTGATATTTAAACATTTTATTTGAAATATAAAAAGATATAAAAATCTAACTTCCTTAATACCTCTTTTGGCTTGCTGAATTTCCTGGGCTTTGCCAGCTTCCATTTTTGGAACTGCCTATCTATTTTTGGTAATATTAGAATGAAAATTTGAAGTTGGCTAACAGACTAGAACCTTGTAAGACTACACGGAGGTGCAGGCTGGCCTGGCTCGATACTGATGACAAAAGTTAATCACAGTAGGTTCAAGCAGAACGAGGGTTACAGTAATAGGGGCTTGACAATGATGTTTATTTTTGCAGATAAAACATACACAAGGAAACAGGTAGAAGAAGAGGCTTGGAAACAGATAGAACGAGAAAAACTAAGAGAAAAAGTATTTGCACAGCTAAAATTTCAAAAATAAACTGTCCACTAGGTATGTCCATATTGTATATTATTATATTATCTATAAATATCTTTGAAATAGTTACTTTTCTGTGATTGGTTAAAAAGTAAGAATTACAAATCAATTTCAGGGTATATTAACTGTTTTTATTTTATGAATGATGAATATAAATATACATGTTATATAAAGGATATAGACTTTTTGGCTGGTAAATATGATGTGATATGCACAAAATGTATAAAGTACAGAAGTGTGCCGTTCTGCGGAATAGTATCACTTGTGTTGTGTAAAGTATACAACCATTATAAACACTCATGGGAATACAACTTTATACAGTCAAATCAAATGATACAGACAAATGATACAGTACAGTCATGTAATATCATCAATGTTAATGTTTCGATTTGTGTAGAATGTTTAATATGGTATGATGTTACATATCAACAGGAACTGAAACAAACAATCTCATGTAGCAAGAAGTTTCACAAAATTTAGATGATTGACTATCATTTATGTGTTGGTCTTACAACTGCATCTCACAGATAGTTCATAAGATACATATACATCTCAGAGATAGTTCATTAGATACATCTCAAAGATAGTTCATTAGATACATCTCAGAGAAAGTTCATTAGATACATCTCAGAGATAGTTCATTAGATACATATACATCTAAAAGATAGTTCATTAGATACATATACATCTAAGAAATAGTTCATTTTATACATCTCGAAGATAGTTCATTAGATACATCTCGGAGAAAGTTCATTTGATACATCTCAGAGATAGTTCATTAGATACATATACATCTAAGAGATAGTTCATTTGGTACATATACATCTCAGAGATAGTTCATTAGATACATATATATTTCAGAGATAGTTCATTAGATACATATCAGAGATAGTTCATTAGATACATGTACATCTCAGAGATAGTTCATTAGATACATCTCAAAGATAGTTCATTAGATACATCTCAGAGAAAGTTCATCAGATACATCTCAGAGATAGTTCATTAGATACATATACATCTAAAAGATAGTTCATTAGATACATATACATCGAAGAAATAGTTCATTTTTATACATCTCGAAGATAGTTCATTAGATACATCTCAGAGAAAGTTCATTAGATACATCTCGGAGATAGTTCATTAGATACATATACATCTAAGAGATAGTTCATTTGATACATATACATCTCAGAGATAGTTCATTAGATACATATATATTTCAGAGATAGTTCATTAGATACATATCAGAGATAGTTCATTAGATACATGTACATCTCAGAGATAGTTCATTTGATACATATACATCTCAGAGATAGTTCATTAGATACAAATATATTTTAGAGATAGTTCATTAGATACATATCAGAGATAGTTCATTAGATTCATATATATTTCAGAGATAGTTCATTAGATAAATATCAGAGATAGTTCATTAGATATATATACATCTCAGAGATAGTTCATTAGATACATATATATCTCAGAGATAGTTCATTAGATGCATATACGTCTTAGAGATAGTTCATAATATACATTTACATCTCAGAGATAGTTCATTAGATACATATTCATCTCAGAGATAGTTCATTAGATACATATACATCTTATGGATAAATAATGATTAATTAATTTTATATTACAGTTTGATTGAAGTATGCCTGCTGGAGTTTCATGGAAAAGATATTTAACAGTAACAGCAGCTGCAGTGTTTTCAATGTTACTGGGATCTCAGTTTACACACAGTATATATAAACCACTTGCTGTAAGATATATTTATAAAACTTTAACATGTCAGTAAGTTAATTCAGATGTAAAAACAGTATTTCTTTAAAATATGTGTTGGTGGTGTTGGTAGTTCAGTTGTAAGCCACTTTGAATTCATCAGAGCCACTGCATTGTTCCTAGGTATACTGTCAGGCAGTTAACCAGTATTAGTACTTTCACTTTTGCAAGGAACTGGTAACTTCTGCCAGAGCAGAGGGACAGTACAATTGACCATGGATAAGATTTCTTGAAATATCACAAAGAAAATGATATTTATATGCACATTCTGGGTATAGAACCCTGGTCCCCTGATTCATATTCCAACTTATTGAACAATCTACCTGTTGAACTAAACTGACTGTTTTTAACATGTGTAATTCATGTGTAACTGTATATTTTTATAAATACAAATGTCGGTTCATGTGTTACAATATTATTATATATTATAATATTATTACAATATACACATTTTATTTGTAGCTGATATTCAAACTAAAGGAGAGCAGTGGGTTAGGTGTCTGCCTCTCAACCCATGGATCATTGGTTTGAGCTCTTATCCGGTCATGGCCATGTTTCTTCATATGACACCAGTACTGGTTGGTTCCAGGAAGCGGACTCGAAAGTGATTAATATAAGTTGAAAGAACTTGTTTCGCAATCGAGTTTAAATAAATATGTTTAAACCATATTCAAATCAAACTAAATAAACTGTTAGGTTAGTTTTCAAAAATTTAAACAATGAACTTATTTTTTGTTGTTTTTATTATCAAGGAATTTCTTATATATTTAATCAGAACCATTATGGAATACCTTGTTGGGCATTTAGTCTGGTTCTACAATTACTGCTCTAACTTTCAGAATGTGGTCGGTTTTACTCAGGTGCCCGTTTGTGCCTGGAATAATGCACAGAATGGCACCTGAGATCTTCTCTGGAAAGTTACCACATGACCTATACTGTATTTGTGTGTCGTAAAACCCAACCAACAAAATATATAGAAAAAATGTAGGGATGGAGAAGATTTATCCGGTGAGCGAGAAAGTGTATTTTGTCGAGCTTTAGCGAGCCAAGATTCACTGGCGCCGTGAACCGGATAAACTTTCTCCATCCCGACATCAACCATGTATTTGATTAATCCTGCTTTTTATCATGTTTTTAGAATAATTAAATGGTTTCATTCTTCTTTTTCCCTAATAAAATAGCATCTATTTGCAGTTTCTTTTTGCTGCTTAACATGTGACGTCATCATGTGACTAAATGACCGGAGATAGATAAGTTTATCGGGCAAGGCTTTATCCAGCTGATGATATAGACAGTAGCAGGATAAAACAACAACAAATGCTGCTGTGTCTTATCCTGAATCATACTGGTTATTACATGTTTCCTCTTTTATTTTATTTCAGGGATTTCAGGAAAAAGTAGAAATACGTAAAGCAGAGATCAGAGCAATGCAAGCCAAAGAAGAAGAAATTGAAGGTTAAGGTCACATTTAAAAAAGAAAACATTGATACTGTGTACTTTGCTATCTTAATCTTTTTTGGTGTGCAGTTTAATTTGTTTATTGAAACAATGGCTCTTAATATAGCTTTCAAAGTGTTGAGACTAAATAGATTATGCAGTGTTAACTTTGGTCAGAGAGTTTGTTGTTTAAACTCCAAGATACCAAATGAACCCCAGTGGAAGGAAATAAACCCAAAGAATCTTCCTCCTGTCCCAGACCTTACAGATGAAATGATTAATCATCTTGAACGACTGTCATTAGTGGAGGTGAATAATAAAGCAGGTGTAGACAGGTTGCGGAGTGCTATAGAATATGCAAATCAGTTATATATGGTTAATACAGACGATGTAGAACCTATGTATTCAGTGTTAGAGGATCGTGAACTCCTGCTTCGTGATGATATTGTGACAGAAGGTGGATGTAAAAAATCTATTCTTCAAAATGCAGTGAAACGTGATGAAGATTATTTCGTCGCACCTCCTGGAAATATTCCGCTGAGCCAGGAGGAAACTAAAACATTTCACACTGAAACATCCTAGTATTATATATCTGTAGAAGATTTAATGTCAATTAAAACTGTCTGATTTATACTATTTTGTACAAATTGGAATTGACATTTTTAAGGATTTAATGACATTATTTGTTAATGTTTATAACGTTGTAAGGGATAATAATTATACGATTTCTGAAACAATAAACCTTATCATGAAATAAGAAATAAAAATATTTGATTATAAAGTATCTTTTAAATAATTTTGGTGTTATTTAATGTTAATAATGCTAAATTCAAATTAAAAAATTAATGTTGATTATGATTATATGAAAGTTTGTTAAGTTGTTATTTTATCAATAATCCATTATGTATGGTAAATATTTTGTGCAAATTAACTTCAATAGCTGTCTATTTTATCATCACTCAGAACAGCTTTCTTAGAATATGTAAATATGACTGCCCTATTTGTGATATACAAAAGTATTGGTTTAAATTTCAACAGCCCATTATTTAATTAACTTCTCTGTTGAACTGTCTATTGATTATTTGTTGCACATAAATGTGTAAATAAAGGATTTATCAGAGTGTCTGCTATCCTGACTTTACTAGAGTTAAAAATCTGTGTTTTAGGGCCCCTCCAATAGTCATTTTTCACGAAGACATTACTTGTAAAATATGAACAAAATATTGTTTGAAGATGTAAGTCCTAGTTAGCCTTTGAATAATTTAACAAATCATATCGGCAAGTGTCATCTTTTATCCATGTTCCTATCCACTAGACGAGAAAATTATATGTTCTAAAGATCTTGGTTAAAATTGTAATTTGAACAGAAAGATTTTGCTTACACTTTGTGCATGTGTTATTCACTCTAGGCAAATATGTATGCTTCCCAAACATGTCAGTGGAATATATAATAGTTGCTGGTATGCCATACTTTCTGCAATTGACAAAACTTTAAACTTATCTTTTCTGATGGCATCTTTTATTTGTTGCTATCTTAAATATTTAGTGTGTTGTAACCTACAAGGACCTTAATTCTTTGTGGGGATTTCAGGTAGGGTCAATATTGGACCGACTCTGGGGTTACTTAATTAACAAAAGACTTGTATAGGAAAATACATTTATGTTTTATACTGTGAAACAATGATGCACAAAGCTTAGATATTTGGCATGTAGAATTTGTTAAGTAAACCTCTACAAAAGTTACATAAATCATCACTCTGACATAAAAATTGGTCACACCCTGGAGGTCCCTAAGTTTATGTAGATTTTTATAATGTACAGATTTTGGAAATATTTTGTTTCTCAACTGCCAAGCACAGCTTAAATATTTAGCATGTAGCATCAAATTGAAGTCGTCTAAACGTTACACTTTCCGCCGCCCAGTGGGTCATACACTAATGTAAACTTATGAGTGGAAAACTACAAAATGTATAATGCTTATATATTTAGCATATAACATTGCTTTGAAGACTATAATGCTTCAAGCTAATATATTTGGAATGAGATATTGCCTTCAAGACCTCTATATAAAAAAAAGGAGAAATTTAAGACTTGTGCACATATGAAATGTTCCCACCCCGGGGAGTGATTTAGTTTTTCAAGAATAATGAAGTACATGTAGTTTCGTAAATGGGTCTATTACCTTATCTAAACATTTTTGATCTTCAAACAATTTTTCATTCTCTTTTCTTTTGGTTTATACATTGCACCAATACAGTAGAGGTAAAACAGCAACTTCCCAGCTTTACTGGTGGAGGAAGGCCTTGAGTGCATCTCCATGGATTATTTCAGGCATAAAAGGGCATCAGAGTAAAACCACCGATGTTCTGTAAGCTGGCTGGAGAACTTCTTCACATATAAGAATCCCAAGTCATTAGCAGATTCAAACTCAGAGGTGAAGGGCAAGTTTGATAAATGGATGCTTAACAGACACCAAAACGTCAAACCTTTAACATTGTAAGGGGTATGTTATATATGGATATATAAGAAAGAGATACCAATGGTACTTATACTTTTATTGAATAATCAACATAAATGCATAAAAATTGTATCAAATATCAAGTGAACACAAAATGTGGTACTATAATTGGTTAGTTAAGACAGGTTATATGTAACACTGCTATATATACATGTATTCTGGTAAATACCATCACATAGTCAATAGAATAACAACCGAATATTTCAACATTCATAAAACACTATATCTAATATATTCCTATATTCCACGATGCGTCTGATTGAGAGATTCAACATATGAAAATTACAAAGGATGTATAGTGAACAATATTTGAGATTATTACCCATAACAAAAAATATTTCTCTATAAAATTAACTTGGCCAGTCATTTTAATTACACTGTATTTGAGAAATAGATTATACTAGACTATGCCCTGCTTATATTTAAGAAATGATATATCCAAATCAGTGATTTTCACTAAAAAAAAACAACTTTATTTGGATGCGAGGAATTATATCATGAGGGCGTAGCCCGAGTGATATAATGATGCACATCTCAACAAACATTGATTTTATCAAGCAATAAAATCACCTATTTGGATATATTATTTTGATTCTTACACAACTGCTACGTTAAATTGCGCCTGATTTGTTTCCGTACTTATTTTCAGGGGGTCGCATTTTTAGTGGTTACATCGAACATAAAATGATTACTTCACATATCTTAATATAGAACGCCAACAGAGATTTTCTTGCATAATAACACACTTTCAATTTTATGCCCAATAGGAAAAAATGCAAGTCGTGTTAGAATTGTTTATTACTTTTGCACCTAAATGTATGGGTGCCTATCTTTATATAGCTTCAATATTTTATTTACAAGTAACTGTTATAATACATGTACAAATGTTTATAACAGTGACTTTATGTTTCTCTATGAAAACATCAAAGTAAAACTTACATGGTTGACATTTACACATTACACTAACTTAACAATCATTAATTAAGGAAGACTTTAATAAAATTCCTGAACTGGAAATTTAGTTGTTTTGTATAAAAAAAGTTGATATTTATGTAAATTTTTTCATGCAAATGAAAGTAATCTTCCTGTGTCACAAAGAAAAATAGTGACTATTTATGATTGTAACTGGCACAGTCATGGTGATCAGAGTTCCTCTACAGCACATACATGTTGTTGTTTGTTCACCATTCTATTTTGAGGCCAGGCATGTTTCTTGTCTGTTGCTTTCTCTACAACTTTATTTGTTGTACCTGCTGGTTGTTGTTTATTGTCAGGTTTTACTATATCATCAGGTTTATTACCATCCTCTACTGGTTTCTCCTGTATAACAAGTAGTAACAGAATATTTCAATAAAGACTGTAAAGTGACACATGCATCTCAAATGAAGCTGTCAATCTGAATTGGCATACATATTTTATTGAATATGATCCATTATTAATCAACTTTTCAATTTTAGGAACGTTTTCACTTCAAATGTAAGGCTAATATGAAGTTCACCACAACATTATGACCATAAAACAAGGCCAATATACAAAAAGTACGGCCTTTATAAGAAAACTCGGCTATTATGAGATTGGACAACTTTGATTATCTCACAACATTGGAATTTCTCATTAGTTATTTTTTGTTCACTAAGTACTTAACTTTTTTATATTATGTATAGTTAATGAACAAAATTGTCAATAATCCAAGTGTTTTCATAATGGCCTTGTTATTGGGCTTTTAGACTGTCATATTAGCCTTTGGATGACAGTCTTCAGCCCAATAACAAGGCCATTATCTTTGGATGTCAGTCTTCAGCCCAATAACAGGGCCATTATGAAAACAATAATAAACATTATAATTTTTATCATAGCAGTGCAGGAATTGATAAAAACCTTTTCATACAATAAAAACGTAAATTTTAATAAAAATTGTAGACAGAAAACTTTTTAAATTTGAACAGAGGTACACTATAAACAAATCCATGTTTGTTATGAAATTGCCAAAGGAAAAACATTCAAAAGGTTCGACGTACTGCAGAATTTCTGAAAATGAGTCGTAGATAACACTGTACTTCAAAATAGGTAAGTGTGTTATAAAGAAATTATACTCCCCTCTATGTATGGTGTGTATATATATATACATGAACATAACATACAGTGAATTTGAAAGTACATGTACTGACATGTATAATCTTATGAAATTAACCTACATATATGATTCCAAGTGCATGTTTTAACTGAATTACTTTTTTTTTTAAGAGTCATTAAATGTTATGAAGCTGTCAATCTGAACTGGCATACATATTTTTGACATACTGCAGAATTTCTGAAAATAAGACATAGATAACACTGTGGTTCAAAATAGATAAGTGGGTTATAAAGAAATGATAATCACCATCTATAATCTTATGAAAGTGACCTACAGATACGTTTCCAAGTACATAAGTGAAGTGATTAACTTAGTTACAAGTCATTAAATGTTATGCCTATGCCAAGGTTAGTAGGATTTCCAGACTATATTACATGTCGAGCTTAAGATGAAGAATTACACGTATTTAACTTGCCTCCAGATCAAATCGTTTCTTTAACCTTTCTTTTATCATCATTCCCCTGATTAGTTTCCTCCAGTTGTCATAAACTCTCTTCTCTCGTTTCTAAACAAACAAAATTATAACAACATGTCTAATGAAGTATTACTTTAAACATATTTTATTTATCAATTTTACAAGCATGTTACATTTTTACATCACAATATATATGGATTGGAAAACAAGCATAACACTTATATTAATACCTTTCCATGAAGTATTGTTTATATATCATGTCTGTATGTGGTTAACAGATCGTTTTACCATAAAACATAGATTTATATATTTACCAAGGGTATTTTATTTTCTATCTATTTACTTAATTAATTTCATAACCTGTTTGTAACTGTCCAGTTTTTAGCTTGTGTAATATTGATTTGTTGTTACCACTTACTCAAGTAAGAATGTTACTTACTTACCACTTCTGGTATAAAAATTACTTGTTATGATCACTAACTTGGTAATATACTTACTTGTTGTTCTTTTTCTCTAATAATTTCTTGTTCTTCATCCCAGGCAGCTAATAGAATGTCTTTATATTCCTCACATACTATCCAACCATCCATTCTATACATGAAAAATATGTATTATACTTAACAAGTTTAAATATAAACATTAATAAATATGTTTTATACATAACAAGTTTAAATAATTATAAACATAACTTAATATGTATTATACATAATAAGTTTAAAGCAGCACGCCTCCAGATTCATTCTAATTTTCATGAAAATTTTGAAAATGTATTTGAATGAATAATATTGTGAAATAACCAAAAGGAAGCAATTTACACATTATCAATGGCACTTATAACCACGTAAATTACCAAAAAATGGTCAAAATATGCATAAATAGCCCTTACTGCCTTAGTAAAGCAGTAGAAATATACTTGTAATTACCGAAAAATCAGTCATTAACCGCACATAACATGTAAAATATTACTTGAATCTTAATCATTTTACTTTTCCTAAAATCTTAGTACATATTTCTCAAGTTTGATTTTATTGAAATATTTTGACTCATCTGGAGGCATGCAGCTTTAAATATAAACATTACTAAATATGTATTATATATAATAAGTTTAAATATAAACATTAATAAATATGTATTATACATAACAAGTCTACATATAAACATGACAGTTAGGAACAAAGCAAGATTTGTTGTAGTAATGAAAAGTTGTTCGTATTGAATTCCCTACAATATGGAAATATAGTTGTATATGATTATATCTCACATAACACTGATTGTTTAAATTTGTGCATTATTTGCCAGTTCTATCACATATTTGTCTTAAACCCCAGAACATAATTTCCAAAATACATATCCCAAGTGCTATTTTTAAGGTCTATTCTTATTTTCCAAGAAAGACAAATCTGTCCACCTTGTTTGATTTTAATCTTAGCTTTGTGTGATTATGTCCCTTTGACCAAAATTTTAATATGCTATCTGCTCATCCTTAACATTTCCATCCTAAAGTTAGGGTCATCTGAGGTCATTCTTTGTGTTATCAGAAGTTGATGGTCATTGTGACATGTATATGTGTTTTCTGACTTAGAAATTATCATTTAAATATTAAGGTTTGAGGAATTTGGTATTGGCATGTTTTATTTATTTGTTCTTAAATATTCTAATGTCAACTAAATGAAGACTTATTTCAATTAATACAGTTGTGGATTTGATAGAAGTTATTTTGATAAATTAGTAATATTCTTGAGTGTTAGAATTCCAGATGGCAACATACTTTCTTGTCTTACAGTAATTCATAGAAATCACTGTTTATATTTGTATTACACTGATGTTTGTAAATTACAGTTATACAGCATAATTCACAGCACAGTGAGACAGACAGGTGTGATGTAGGTATGTTATGTTTATATGTAATTATTATATATTTTGTAACTACATGTATATTTTTAAGGTAATGATACATTTAATATTGTTTTTAGAAATAACTGGTTAAGTGGTCACTAGATGCAAGTTCAGTAGGATCAGATATGTATTTTGTGTATGAATGATCTTATTTCGAAAAGGTAAAATTTTTAGAATATTCCTATGGACTGATCTGTTGATATAATGGATTTGTTACACATGTATTTAAAGATAATATATATATGTTGTATCATATATTTCATGATGTAAGGAATGTTTAATATGTATATTTTCAGGGCTTGTTGCTATGCTACGCTAGTACTATGATATATGTGTGCTATGTATGTGTTGAAATGTTGATCTGATGGACTGTATATGATATATTAGTGTCTACTACAAATTATACACAAACCAGCAACCCTCGACTTTTGTTTTGAATTAACCATAGGGAAAAGGCAACTGGGTCACAAACACTTACATACATCTGAAAATAGACTTTGGGGCAATCACAGATCTGTGTCAAAGAGATGCTTATAGTCAAAATTCACATTTCATAAAATTATTTTCTGTGTTTGCCTTTTCCATTCTCATAGGAAAATTGTTTGAATTAAAATTGTTAGAATAAACATAGTAACTGTTGTGTACCAATTGCAGTCATCGAATATAGCACTGGCCCATTGGCCCGGGTCAGTGTAAATTTTAAGAAAATTTAGTTAAATATATAGTAGAATAAATTCAAAACTGGAATTCGGGCCAGTAAATTCAAAATCTTAAATTCAATGACTGCAATTGACATGTGTTATTTTCATTTATTATCATACAGTAAATAATTTCCACTGCTAAACCAAATACTTTAACAAATTAGACAGTACAGAGTAATAAACTTACAGTGGATGTGAGAAACCACAATGATGATCCCAGCCGACCATAGCTGGTGCACAGTCTATATCTAACTTCTTAGCCACCTTGTTTAAAGCTGGAACTGAAAATAAACAAGTTTTGGCATTTATATAATGTTAATTATACAAGTTGATGAAGGGATATATGGGAAAATATAGCCTAAATGTGATATATGACCTAAAGGTGCTAGCTGAGGATTACATTTATATCAGAAGGCCATATTCTCCTCTATTATTATAATTCCATCAACAACTTGCATAGCGATTTAATAATAATACAAACTGTATTGACAACAAGTTCATAACAAAACACATCAACTTTTAACTGTTTTCAAAGAAGGATGGAAAAAAGGCACACAAAATTAAGATGGCGTCAGATGTTCAACAGCTATGCATTTAAGTTATTTAAAATATTAAGTCATCATAGCTTTGTATCTTTTGACTGTTTTTTTTTTCAGAAATAACATTTGAATAAAGAAATATGCCATATAGAACAAACTCAACAATAAAATTAAAAGTATAGACAATAAATTGTTATTTTAACATGCTTCTGTTTTTCACAGCATATAATTTATGGCATCATACAAAAAGTGTATAAACCAATTAAAACTTGAGTGAATTCATTTGCATTATTATTATATCTAATACCACTTATATATTAGCGAACATTTTAACTGTATGTTATAAAGTAAATTATGTACAATAAGGTAGAAGTAAAATGACCATATATATATAATAACATAACAGCAAGCACATCAGCATATATGTAACTTATTACTTCATAAATACAGGCAAGAAAATAAACATAATCAGTGTTTTAACATTTTTCTGTAATGAAAAACTGACTAAAACTTAAATACTAGAGGTTATAAAAAGTCTCCCTGTGCATATCACATGCAATAACAATCCTATACTCCCTAAATGTGAACATTAATTCCAACTTTGTCATCTATTAGTATTGTTTGCTGTACATACATGTCTGTGAAAGTTTGTTGATGACATTATCATTATGATTAATGTAATTAATCACTGTTTGAAATGATTTATGTGGACACGGTGACTTTCAGATAAACAAGTATAAGTAACCATAGTTTAACTTACCTTTTAAATGGACCGTCCCTGCAGGTAACATTGAAGGTAGAAACATTTCTACATTACCATGAGCATTTCTTGGTACTTTACCCTGTCAATTTATGTATAAAATTAAATCATTTATATAGCATAATAATGTCTGCATGTCACTAGGTTACAGTAGTTCCATTCAAACCAAAGACTTGTAAGAGAGATAACTCTCACACTTGTTCAATTTAATTGTTTATACATTTCCCTAAAACAACATGCATATGATAACATAGTTACATAAGAGCAAGACAGATGGTGATATTTTTTGTTGGTAAATTTGATAAACTTTTTTTGTTGATGTTGACCTCAACTTTTTTGTTTGCAAAAACTGCCACAAAACATTTTTTTCCACTGTATCAGAAGCAAGTTCAACTTGTCTTCAACACAGGCCTCAGACTGGAATGTTTTGTTTTTATTAACAGTTAAAGTATCAACAAAAATTACATAAAATATACAAAATGTCAAAAGTAAATTATAGAGACTGACTTTTATAGTGAAGTTTGTTTTGGTTGGTCAAAATTGTAAATACAAGTATACACAAAGACAATAAAGATAATCTGTGATTTTGAGTCAAAGTTGTCTTTCCAACAAGTAAATGTTACTGACTTTCAGGTATATAATTGCATATAACAACTTTCCAGCTGAAGTCTCAAGTGCCCCTCTGTACATATTTTCAATCATAAGTAGGCATCCCCAGTAGAATCAACATTGTTCCTTACTTTTGAGGAAAATCTTTTGGAATTTCAGTGAAATTGAACCATTCAACCAAGAGTAGAGGTTCTAAGACACAAATTCTTTAAGGAATGAGTTCATACAGGAGGTGCTATCAGAAACAAATGGTGTAATGGAAGTTTAAAAAGCCGGACAAACCAACAAATATATGTTTAAGTATAAATTTACAAGGAAGATAAGACAATATGCTACTGTTATGTATAATATACTAACATCAATAGCAGGTGGTGGTATATACAGCTCTGTCTGCCACAGGCCAAACAACTCTAAATCTTTTGCCTCAGGATCTTCTTTCGGCCGATTCTGAAATATACATACATGTACATTCTTACACGCTCCACACTATTCAATCAAAGAGAAAGGGCTGTCAAGTGCATTATTCTACCATAAATGAATGCTTAAACTCCATATGATGTCAAATATAACGTTAATAAACCAAATGATGTCAGGAAAATTACATCTATGCTCAATGTATTTCAGTATATTTTCATCAATTCTCTTTTTTATTAGCATGTTAAAATGGAAATAGATTTTAAATTTTCTTGCATTGTAATAATGCATGGTTTATCGCCCAAATGCTTTGCAATTATTCACTCAGACTAATTGGCCTTTTGTGATTATATAATTATTCCTGTGCATTTGAACTCAAACCATGCATTATTCTACATCAGTGCACTATAAATTGATATCTATTTCCTATATCTATTTCCTAAATATTATCAATTATATATTTTTTTTTTTTTAAATAAAGTTACAAACTTGTTTTCACTTTTGTTGATGTTTCTTTATATCTTGCAGTGTGATTTGAGAAAGCACTGTTGGTTTTTATTTATTAGTGGAAATACAAATAACTGTAATACAGTGAAAGTTGAGAAAACCGGATGGCTTTCGGAGCGAGGGTTTTGTCCGATTTTCTCAGTGGTCCGGTATTCTCAATGTCCCATTCAGCTGTTCAGGATCATATAAACCGAGCAATAACTTACAAAGGATGCTGAACATATGTTTTGCATTTTCATCATTATGAGTAAGTATATTGCTAAATAAAGGAATGATAAAAAATCTATAAAATATTTTTTAATTGTTTTTGTCCCATTATTGCTAGTGGGACATAAGATTACTCATGTCCCAGATTGCATATGAATACAATAAAAGTTTGGATTCAAACAATCAACAATTACATCATAACGATAAAGTCCGATTACACCCGCATATGTTTACATTTGGGTAATGAATAATGATTTAACGAACATACATGTAGATTACTTTGTTTGTTTATAATAATTCCCCAATTGTAAATATTGCCTATACCATATTTGTCAGATAAAGATTTTTAAAGTAGGTCTTGGCAAAGTTTCACTGTTTTTAATTATTTTAAATTTGTCACTTATAGACAGCTCTCGTCAACTGATTTTTACTCATCAATTCCTCGTGCATTTTGGCATTTATATAAAACGGTAACATATATACCTTAAAATAAATCAAACTGTGAAATGAGACATAATTAACAAATCAGACAATCATTGTTCCGTTACCGCTCAATTAACGTATTAGACACAACCAATTGATAAGTACACAAAGTTATTCACACCTTCATCGTCCGTTATTGTCAGGGTAATTGTCTATATTATTGACTTTGTAGTCCCCTATCAACCGTCCGATATTAGGTTTTTTACAGATTCCGGTATTGTCAATGTTTAATACAATAGTTTAAAGAATGGAAAATTTGGGACTGAATCATTCGTCAGGTATTTAAAGAGTTCCGATTTTCTCAGCGTCCGGTTTTCTCAAATTTCACTGTACTAAGTTTTAATCTATGAAAGGCAATTTCATGATACATGTATAACACTTATTAAAAAGTGATTTCAAAACACACATCTGTATATTGCAGATAACTTACCCATTTTGGTCTTGATTTCACAAACTTGTACGGTTCTTCTCCAACCTGAAATTGTGTTATACATATTTCTATATCATATTTCTATATCTCAAAGAAGGGGAGATAACTTCTTTTCTTTCATTGACAAAACCTTCAAAACATATTTAAGTTTATAATGTAAGAATTCAAAAATATATATATAAAGGATATTGAATAACTAAGTTTATTGAACTCCTTGAATAAAATAATATTATGCTTGCCAGAGGCTAGTATAATATATCTTTATTCAACTCGTTCATTAAAGTCAGTATTGAACTTGCACGAATATAATATTCTATTTATCACATATCCAAAATAAAGAGTGTTTAGAGTGAAAAAATAATTATTTTTCACAATGCCCTTTAAGTGGAGCACTAACATTTAGCACTATGTTTGTATACAGTAAATGATGTCACATCAAAATATATGCACGGCTGTGCAATACCCTTTTTATGGAGTCGCAAAATCGACACGGGTATGTGATTGTGTGGTTTTAAGTTGTGTATGTTAACATTTATATCATAATGATTGGAGATTTAAGTCACAGTAACACATGGGATGACAAGAACAGAACATTCCAGCACAGCTAGCGGAGGAAGACTTGTGAACGTACATACCTTGGTTCAAGCACAGAGCTTTGGTACATATGGAAGATAAACTTATACTTAAGACTCAGCCAATTAAATGAGTATAGAAAATCTATAGTAATTTATTTTCTTACCCTAACTGCCCTGCCTTCCTTTAACCAATTTTCTCTGGAATGAAGCTGGAAACAAAGGTCTATACTTAAAATACCTTTTACATTGAGCTGATTGATTTAAAAAAAACAAAAAAAACTTGAAAACATTTTTGATTAAAGTTTGTAGAACCATTACAAATTTGAGTCAATTTTTTTAATACAGTTACATATTATGGTTGCAATCAAACAACCTGCAACATTTTATGTTTCCACACAGTAAATCATATTAACAATGAATATCAAATATTGAATGTTCTGATTTTAAAACTCAAAATTTTATTAAAATCAAAATCAAGCTCCTTTACATAATCTGACTGTAAAATCATATAAAATAATGGTAGCTAGAGGTTTATTATAATTTGTTCATGTTGCTAGTATAGAAGTCAGCATTACTAGTACAGAGGTCAGTATAATACATTTCAGTGTAATCTGAATTTTTGATGTCTTCCCCAGGTAACCTGTATTTACATCATGAAGTTTCTTATTAAAACATAACTGTAAAGGTCATGTAGCAGGTTTAGAGATCTTTGCATCATTTTGGCTGCAAGCAGGATGCGCACGAGTAGAACCACTCACCTTCCTCGTAATAGTCAGACAATTTCCTCACATAAAGAAATTCATCATCCCTGGCAGGATTTGTACAAACATCTGGGAAGGGGGGAATACATGTAGTTTAAAAGCAGCAACTTCAACCACTTGACGATGGAAACAATGTTAGAAGATCATAACATGTACGTACAGTATGAACACATTCTCTAGCATAAACTGGTTCGCCTCGTATATATCCTACAGGTATCGCAGTGTCCGGGTACAAAGCTTCAAACTTTAAAAGATGTCTCTTCAAAACATATCTAGAAATAGTGGAAAAAAAATTCAGATCATACAATTTTGTCTTAAATCATGATGCCGAATTTAAACAAGCAATTATCATAGTATTGCAAGCAATCCAGAAGTCCCCTACCGGATAGAACCCCATCAGCATTCTGAAGGGCCATTGGCCATTGACTAATGTGTAAATTTTTCTCTATTTTAAGTAAATTTGTTGGAAATGTTCTTTAAAAGTGATCACAGGAAAAAGTTTTTATGAACAGACAGACAGACGGACTGAAGGACACTCTAAAGTTAATATTTGAAACATCCCTGTTACCAAAATATAACATTTTAAAAAGCAAAATTCTTAAAGAGGAGATAACTCTGGAATTAAAGATGCAATTTCATAAAAAGTTTCAGCTCTTTTTGACTAATCACAAATATTGTTATATTTGCCATGTTTTAAGCCTATTTGTTGCCAAGGCAACCAATATTTTTTCAAAATAGGAAAAACAGATAAGACATGCATTATCTCAAGACTGCCATCTATCCATATGTCAAGTTTCATAAAAATATTTCCAGTACTTTTTGAGTTATCACTGGATTCAGTTTATGTGTAAAATTTGCCATATTTTCAGTCTATGTGTTGCCATAGCAACCAGAATTTTCAACATAGGAAGAAAAGAAAAAGACGTGTATAATCTCCAGACTGCCATCTACACATATTACAAGTTTCATAAAAATATTTCTATTACTTTTTGCGTTAACACTGGATCCAGTTTATTTGTAAAAATTGCCATATTTTCAGTCTATTTGTTGCCATAGCAACCAGAATTTTCAACATAGGAAGAAAAGAAAAAGACACGATAATCTCCATACTGCCATCTATCCATATATCAAGTTTCATAAAAATATTTCCAGTACTTTTTGCGTTAACACTGGATCCAGTTTATGTGTAAAATTTGCCATATTTTCAGCCTATCTGTTGCCATAGCAACCAGAATTTTCAACATAGGAAGAAAAGAAAAAGACGTGCATAATCTCCATACTGCCATCTATCCATATATCAAGTTTCATAAAAATATTTTCAGTACTTTTCAAGTTATCGCGGGATCCAGTTTTGTGGACAGACGGACTGACGGACTGACAGACAGACGGACGGACGGACAGACGGACGGACAGACGGACGGAGGGTAAACCTAAAGTCCCCTCCGGTAAACCGGTAGGGGACTAATAAACTATCAAATTAACACAATTTATTACTGTAATATACTGGATATATCAATCTCCTATGCAGTGATCTCCCCTTATCAGTACAGAAATCTCTGCCATCACAAAATTTTTTTATCACTATTTTAATATTTTATATTTCTTAGCTTTTGAATTCATTTTTCATTATTTTGTATACTTTTGATATTTTTTTGGATAAACTATAATGAACGTAGGTACGAAAAGTTAAAAATAAAACAGAAAGACAAAAATGACTTTAGATTTTCTATGTAACGGTTGATATTTACATTTGAATTTCGATGTTACTTCATGTGACTTTCATCATCATGTGACGTCTGTGAAGGCAGTGATTACAATTCTACCAAGGGAGGTTATCACTGTGCGGAGTTTGTGGATATATGTGTAGGTAGTCTTTTTACTTAAAACGAAACATTCTCAAAGTGTTACTACAATAAGTACCTCAAAGCTATGTGCAAATTAAAGTGGAAGAATATTTACAATGGATGACTTTTAAATGCTCCGATAGATGTAGGTAGAGGGCGCTGCTGAAGTTGAGAGCTCAGTTCGTGATCCTCCTGCTGGTCTCTTGTCTTGTCGGGACATTTATACGGCTGTAATGTCTCGTCCCACCACTCGTTGTCTACACGATGTTTCCTTGTCTCTGTTAACCACTGGCTAGCATACCTTGCTGTTACATCTCGTATATAACCCTCTAATAATATCATAAAATAAAATACTCTATAAATAACCCTCTAATAACATCATGGGATAGAGTTTCCAGATAAACAACCTTGTGTTATGAAATATTGAAACAAGAGGGCCATGATGGCCCTGAGGTCGCTCACCTGTATATAGGCCCCGGAGCAGGGCCAGTTTAAACCCCAGGGCTTTTATTTGAACAAACTTGGAAGACACTCATTAGAAGATGTTTCACAATGTTAAGCTTTTAGTACACATATGTAATGAAAAACAATGATCTCATCCCCCTGTAAGCTCTAGTTCATTGGGTTTTTTAAAAGAAGATTTTGTAAGTTTTTACTACACACATATAGTTTAAAACAGTGACACCCCTGGGGCAGGGCCAGTTTTGACCCCGGGGCTTTTATTTGAACAAACTTTGTAGACACTTATTAGAAGATGTTTCAAGCTTAATATCTCACTCTAGCTATTTTGGTTTTTTCAAAGAAGACTTTTTAAGTTTGTTACTATATGCATATATAGGGAAAATCAAGAACCCCCGGGGCGGGGCCAATTTTGACCACAGGACTATTATTTGAACAAACTTTGTAGACACTCACTAGAAGATGTTTCATGCTTAATATCTAAACTTTAGCTATTTGGGTTTTTTCAAAGAAGATTATTTAAGTTTTTGCTATACACATATAAGGAAAATCAATGACCCCCTGGGCAGGGCCAATTTTGACCCCAGGGCTTTTATTTGAACAAACTAAGTAGACACACATAAGAAGATGTTTCCTGCTGAATATCTTAGCTCTAGCTCTTTGAGTTCTTTCAAAGAAGATTTTGTAAGTTTTTACTATATGCATATAGGGAAAATCAATGACCCCCTGGGGCAGGGCCAATTTTGACCCCAGGGCTTTTATTTGAACAAACTTGGTACACATCATTAGAAGATGTTTCATGCTGAATATCTTAGCTCTAGCTCTTTCGGTTCTTTAAAAGAAGAATTTTTAAGTTTTTACTATATGCATATAGGGAAAATCAATGACCACCTGGGGCAGGGCCAATTTTGACCCCAGGGTTTTATTTGAACAAACTTGGTACACACTCATTAGAAGATGTTTCATGCTGAATATCTTAGCTCTAGCTCTTTGGGTTCTTTAAAAGAAGAATTTTTAAGCTTTTACTATATGCATATAGGGAAAATCAATGACCCCCTGGGGCGGGGCCAATTTTGACCCCAGGGATTTTCTTTTAACAAACTTGGTAGACACTCACTAGAAGATGATCCATGCAAAATATCTAAGCTCTAGCTCTTAGGGTTTTTTAAAAGAAGATATTTAAAGTTTTTTCTTTCGGTTGCCATGGCAACCAGAGTTCTGCATGGAATTAAATTCTTTGAACAATTTTTGAAGGTGACCACCAAAGGAACATTCCTGTGAAGTTTGGATGAAATTGGCTTAGAGGTTTATGAGGAGATGTCATTTAAAGTAAAAGTTTACGGACGGACGGACGGACGACAGACGGACGCCGGACGAAAAGGGATCACAAAAGCACACCCTGTCACTTTGTAACAGGTGAGCTAAAAAGGTACATTGTATTAATATTATAAGTCAATAAACAAAACAGGAAAAAGATTTCATTGGATAAAGTAAAAATCATGCAGCGAAGAGGATTAAAGATAAAATAATGATGCACTAATTTTACAGTGACCTGTCATTTTCAAAGAATTCATGTTAAAGAACCATTTCTAGAAATTCTTATAATAATGCCACTGCAGAGGCTATAATAGAGAACGAAGTCTAGAAATATTTATCATACTTTTATCTTATTCACACAATTACTGTTATGATTCTAAAAACTTTTGTACTTATCAAGATTTCCCTTCTCCAATAAGTTCTCTATAAACATTATATCAAATTAAGGGGAAGAAACTCTTGTACTTATCAAAATAACCCTCCTCCAATAAGTTCTCTACAAACATTATATCAAACATAAGGGGAGGAAACTCTTGTATAAACAATTACCTTGTGTGATTCCTACCACATAGCTGACTGGTTGTGTAGCTTTATTTTCTATTTCATATGGTTTCATAACTTGTAACTTGACACAGTCTACACCTATAACATAATCAGAATATATATAATAATCAAGGTCAAAATGAAACCATATTTTTCAAATATTTTGTCTTCAGGTAAAATTACCTTTCAAAACAGCAGATTAAATACATCCATATTTTAAATATAGATATAACAAAATATAATCTAAACATGTAAATTTACCATGTAAATAAACTTGATTTAAAACATAAACAAAAGCAATAAAATAAGTTAATGCTTTAGTTTCTTTATTAGATAAAATTAATTCTAACATAGATCTAATATAAAAATTAATTCTGAAAATCCTTAAAAGTATAAAGAACTTAAAGACATTAACATTATATTTTAACTTACATAACCATTTCTTTTCTCTCTCAATATAAACTTCTGTCCAATTATCAACACCTAGACAATATATAGAAAATAACTAGAAAAATATAAATGAAATACATGTATATAATTATTTTCAAAATTGCAGTAACTATGACAACTACACATGTTGGCTTCCTCTTACACAACCCTATTTATGGCACTTTTTTCTGTAGGCAAGAAAACTTTCCTGTTGGAAAATGACTGTTATAAACCATTCTCATAATATGACTGGTTTGTTGAGTTTTAAGTCAAGTGATAATATGAAGGTTATTTGACAACTTTTTAGATTTACTAGTGGAAGAAGACTGATATATACAATGTACTGTTATTACATGCAGTAGTAGCACCAACCGTGTCTGTAAGCTGGCTGGTTAGCTTCCTCACATGAAATAATCCAATGTCCTTAGCAGGCAGCAACCCTTGGCAATGAAGGTTGAACATAATGTGACTTTGTTTTATTAATGGCAGGAGAAGACTTCTTGTGCTTCATGCATTAATTCTGATATTAATGAGTAATTGTATTTACTTACATATTGTTTCATAATCAAAACTTTTTCTTAAGTTTAAAATGACTTACCAATGTTGTCTGGGTCCGAATCACTAGATAATGCCTTCCTATTTTTGGATTTTGATGTCTCTTTCTTCAACTGCTGGGTTCTAATCAAAATACTGTCCTCTTCAAAATCATCATCTGACCTAAAATATGCATTATGAATTTAAATATTTAAAAAAAACCATTTAGTTACTAACAGGAAGATGTCAATGTACAGTCTAACTTTCCCATGCCACCGCATGCATTAATTAAGCAACTTATGCCTGTATTGACTTTACATCCCCCTGATTATTTTCTCTTTATATCTTTAACGTATTAAGCAACTTTTGCAAACACAACTAGTGACCCCTAATTAGCCAGTTTATTGTGATATATCTTTTCATGGAGCAACCACTTCTACATGTCAAATTTTTGTGTTTTTATAGAACACCGCCACATGCCATCACAAGCGTCAAAAATCAAAACCCAATGCAATTTTGAAAAGCTTAAATTTCCACTTAAATTCCCAAGTTAAGTAGATGTGTATGTGTGGTGTGTATTATCCAATAAAATTGATAAAACAAAGCAACGCTCTGTCCCTACTGTGATGGTGTATACCCTACTCTATTCATATTTAAACTATTCAATTGACGGTGAATGTTATCCACAGTTTATTGAATTACTTGTTGTAATAAGACGTAGGTTGTTTATTTCAGATGAAAAATGCACAACAGAAAGCATCAATTCAGCACTTATAAAATGTCTATTGTCTGGGACATGAAAAGATTTGAAGGATCTTATAAATTCTGGAATTTTTTCAAACATGTACATACGGATTAAGTAAATACCAGCAAGTATTTTTTCATTTATCATCTATTTAGATTATAAGAGACTTGTAACTATTAAACATGTATATAAATGAAGTTGAATAACTCCCAAATCGCAATGGGAAGATATCAAAAATAATTTTTTTTGACTTTTTCTCATGCTTTGTCCCCTGAGACTGTTGTATTAAGCGAATTTTTTTTTGGTGTTTCCCTAGCTTGGTCGCTGAATGCAAGTTTGACTGTATTTGAGGAATAGTTCACTAGTGTCGGATTCTCTCTACCAACTACTGTTAATAAACAAAATTAAAGATAAATCTTACTGGATTATAGAATCAATGGCTCTAAGTAGGGTCTTTCAAATAGAATGATCTGGAGTTGGACCAATTGTACGAAAAAAGATATCTCGGCTGAGTCACATGTTCTGTCATAGTACATCATCATTCAAAAATCAAATTATAAGATTTGAAAGACCCTGCTCTAAGTAATTTATGAGTGCATCATTTACAACAAATTGGTGTCTGAATAAAACTATGTTGAACAATATTTCTTTAACCATTAAGTTACTTTATACATCTTGTAAAAAGATTCAATATGAATCAATAACAAAAGTTAACAACCAGATGCGTGTAAAGATTAAAGGTTGTTATTTGTATAAAGTAGAAAAATCTTACAAGTTTTCCTCTTTTACTGAATCATTCTCATCTGAAGATATTTTTGTTTCTTTCTTAATTTTACTTCTTTTTCTTTTATGCTTCATTTCCTGATCATCATCAGTGTTGACATCATTTGGAACATAATCATCATCATTATCATCACTTAACTTTTCATCATCACAGCTGGCATCTTCTTTATAAGCATTTTTTGAGACCTTGGAACATTTTCTGTCAGAACTTCTCCTTTTTACTAGTTTTCCTCCTTTAGGTCCTTTTCTATTATTACTTACATCTTCATCTATTTCCATTTTCTCTGTTTTGATTTGTTCAGTTTTGACAGATTGTTCAGATTTAATTGAGATGTTTTTCTTCCCTGATTTACTGTTCACAGATTTTGAGGTAGATCTTTTACTTTCAGTTGTACCTTTTTCCTTCCCTTTCGAAGATTTTGGCGATTTTCCTTTCTTTGAAGAACTTGACTAAAATTTCAGAAATAATACAAAATTCTCATAGTTTTGTTTCATTGCATAAATTGGCTTTTTGAAACAACAATGTTTCTCATCCATGTGCTATGTTGTTTTTTTTACAGAAATTAAGCAACTTTAAACCAATACAGTTTACTAACAAGTAATTTATTTCCATTGAATAATATAAACTAGGCTATCATAGCAAGAACATATAAATAGCATAAGAGAAGAGGAAGGCCAGCCTATATGTTCTTATATTATAATTCAAAATTCAAAAACCTAGCTAAACATCGTTTTCCAGTACTTTCTGTAAACAGCTCTGGCATGTAGTAACGATCTGTATGTTTTTGGCAATTTTTGAATTAAAGTGTAATAGAACAATAATTTCTTTGTAAGAAAATAATTTAATATCACTGTATGAATATTTTATTTCATGCTTACCAGTGTTTTATTGTAATATATCAGATGATTATATTCTGATAAACCACTAGTGAAATTTATAAAATATAATTTTCACTGTAGCCGGACTATATCCGAATGCGGATGAAAAGACAATCAAAACTAAATGGAATAACAGGCAAAAATAAATGCCGTCATACGTAAATTGTGATTCTTTAGGGAAAGAAAGTCGATGTTACCATACATCATGTTAAAAATGTATCATAATTAGAGAAATTTAACAGAACTATATTTCAAAATTGATGATGTGACGTCATGATGTGATGACGTCACAAAGGAGAATGCGCGACATTACGCGGCAAAATTAGTGAAAAATACTTATAATCACTTAAAAAGCATGAAATAAAAAGAAAATTTATTTGTTTTACATATAAGATTGAAATATATTTCATTCGTGAACACCAGCTATTATATTTTCACTCGTGGCTACGCCACTCGTGAAAATATTGCATCTGGTGTTCACTCAGTGAAATTATATTTCAATCTTACATGCAAAACAAACAAATATCCTCTATATAATACTAATTCAATGCAAAAAATAAAGTAAATACACAAGTTTACGCAGCAAATATCTCTATTTATTATGGCAGATGCCACAATGACTGTTTTAATTTTATAGATCTTTATTATAACAACTTTTTTTAGTGTTTACAACACATCAATCAATTTTGACAGCTAGAAACAACATGTATATACAACTAATACTAACTAGTTATTTATGGTAATATTAACTAATGAAACATATAATTACCTTACTTCCTGATTCTTTAAACGGTACAGGCTGAAGTGATGTCACAAATCTTGTCAGAAAACCAACTTGACGCAGTAAAGCCACACAAATCTAACATATTCATAATATAGAAAAAGAAGACAAGATTTATCTCTTAGGAAGCTCTATCTCTATAATTAAGATAGTGAAACTTAACAGCCAATCTAAATCTTTTACAATATTACACGTGTAAAGATATCTTCATCTATGTGTTAGCAATTTAAGCAATGCTATTTTCTTGTACTTACAAAACTTTAATTATTACATACATAAAGCTAAAATTTATAAATAAGTTATAACAAGCCCAGATTTTTTTTATCTAAAAATTTTGATATATTTATATTTTTTATTTAGAAGGACCTATTTAGGTAAATCTACTCCTTCTTTACAGCATTTCTACTCTAAGTACATATAACAACGTGTCTTTGATTATAATCAAATTGTTACCAGCGTAATCTTCAACTGTGTAGAAACTTTACTAAAACTTTCTGCCATTATATCACTCTGAAAGAGAATAAAAACATAACTAAACTAATAAGTTTTGTATACATATTCTTGTCATCAGTCATTCTCATGTTTAATGAGTGTACAATATGAATATATGTGGTCTTTATCTACAACCGTTGTTTTATACAGAATTAATTTCAGTTCATTGAATTGTGCTGAAAGCTATAAGCTTAATGAAACACTCTCGAATCCATTCGTGGAACCAACAAGTACTGTGCAATGAGTGTAGTTTCATGCTCAAGGAAATAATGATTGGCCCCTGACCGAGTATAAACCCATGCACTGGGGATCATTAAATTACATGTACTAGATCTACAATTATTTACTATCGTGCATTTAAAGTCACTAATTGTACGGTATATGAGAAAATCCTAATAAATTTATTCAACTAGAACTCCGCGAGTCGGATGTGTCGCCTTGTGAACAATATAGTTTAGGAGAAATGGCCAGGACAAGAAAATTAACAAAGGGCAAAAACTAAAAAAATAAGAAGTGCAGAGCAGCAGTTTCTTTGCACTGCACTTCTTATCAATAAGGTATATCATCCTATGAAGTTTCAAGTCCATTGCTAGCTTTTATCATTTATGAGAAATGGCCTTGACAAAAATAAAGTATGAAAATTAACAAAGGGCAATAACTCAAAAAATAAGAAAATGCAGAGTACCGGTTCTTGTGCAATGCACTTCTTCTTAATGAGATCTATCATCCTATGAAGTTTCAAGTCCATGGTTTTTATACATTAGGAGAAATGGCCTGGACAAAAATAAAGTATGAAAATTAACAAAGGGCAATAACTGAAAAATTAGGAAGTGCAGAGTACCAGTTCTTGTGCAATGCACTACGGGTTATTGAAAGAAGCATGCATACCAAGTTTGAAGTCAATCAGATTTATAGTGACTGAGTTATGCTCCGGACAAGCTTTAGGGGACGCCGACAACGACGCAGACACCGACAATGACGCCGCCGACAAAAGTAACCCCAATATGTCGCCTTTTCAAGGCAACACAACAAAAAGTAAGTGCAAGACATGTCAAGTGTGTGACAAAAAATGTCACAACTTAGCTTAACAATTCCTTTTTTTTATCATTTTAATAATGTAATGTCATAATACTGGTTAGAGAGATATCCTTGGCACATTGAAACCCCCCGACTTTTAGTTAATTCAATTGGGGTTATGCAATTATTGGCTTTTACATTGCACCAACACAGTAGGTCATAAAGTGACTTTCCAGCTTTACTGGTTGAGGGAGACCTCAGGTGAACCTCTGTGTATCATTTCAGGCACAAATGGACACTCGAGCAGTACCACTGATGTTTTGTAATGACTCCACAACTTGCTTATTTAAATTAAATTTTGATATAAAATACTATAAACTTACCAAATAATGCTGCTTTTCTTGGATCCAGGATAATACCCGTGTAACATGACTCTCTGTACATGACTTTGTGGGGGGTAATTTCAATTCTTTTGTTACCAAGGTGATAGAAAACACTTGTGCTTGTACAGTCTCCTCCATGCACAGATTGTTCAAATATTGGCACCTTGCCAATAAAAATAATAAATGCACCTTGAAGAAAATAAAACCTTCTAGTACATGTACTTCTCCCAAGAAGGATAAAACCAAAACAATTTCATGCAATCATAGAAAATTTGTTACAAATTTGTATTACGCAGAGGCAAGAAAAAATTAAATATTGTGTGCAAGATTGCCTGTTGTTGACCTTGACAAACCCTTCATGGTCCACTTACTAAATCACAAATAATATTCAAAATAATTCTTGATAATAAATGGCTTCAACACTTATTAATAAATATTCAACACTCTTAATTTTTAAATGCAGGAATAAGCCACAAGTACAGAGTTAGGACATACTGTTATCTTCAAAATTTGACCAACCTATTACATTGTATACTGGTGACTCAAATTTAGTTTTTTATGGAACAAATCTCATTAAAACCATATCTTGTCGCTCCACAATGCTTCACTAGGTGAAGTAACAGAGTGAAAATGATGATCTGATTTTAATGAGATTGTTGTAGTACAATCTATGTAATTATGCCTTTAATGCTGTGTTAAATTTAAAGTTGTTCCTCTTGTTGTTCCTCTCAAAAGCTCAATCAAAACTTTATATTTGTTTGTTTTGGGTTTTACGTCACATCAACACAGTATAGGTCATATCGCAACGTTCCAGCTTTACTGGTGGAGGAAGACCTCAGGTGCCCTTCCGTGCATTATTTCAGGCACGAACGGGGGTTCCTGAGTAGAACCACGGACGTTCCGTAAGCTAGCTGGATAGCTTCCTCACATGAAAGAATCCAAAGTCCCTGTCAGGATTCGAACCCAGCGGTGAGGGGCAAGTGGTTTGAAGTCAATGACCTGAAACTTTATATTAATAAAACTATAATTATAAACATACAAACCTTGTGAATATCCATAGCAACTTCTCGTTTAAATTTATTTATCTGACGCCTGAAGTAAGCTTGTAGGTCAAACTCCCCTTTCTTTTTTCTAAAATATGAAGAAAGTAAAAAAAAAAATTGACAAGATTCAGGTAAAGCTCAACACTGATGACTGACAACAAGGATTATTTTGTCTGTGACTGGACAAATGAAAGTAAAAACACTGACTTGACAAATCCTGTTCCTTTAGTGCTTTTCAAATATTTGATTCAACATACATGTAATTATCTACTGTATAATAATTATACTAAAGACCTTCCATCATGGAACAATTCACTTTTAAAGTATTAAAGTTTGAAAATTGTATATTACAAAATTTAAAAACAATTAATTTCTATTAAATAAAATTCATCATGCAGCTGCTACAATAAATAATTGATAATATCAATTTTGCATAATAACTGATTTTGTTATGAGGTTGATAGCAAACTAAGCCCAGCACATTACAACAGACTTCTTAATGGATTTTTTTATCAGTCTACAAGCCTTACTGTACCAGTATGTTTTGTGCTGTGATAATTTTCTCGCCATTTCAAGCCCACTTTATATGACAGTACTAAGTTAATCTCTACCTGCAGACATGCACATAGATGTATAATTATATTACTGTTTTGCTACCAGTCTTTTCAAAAATCTCTCATCTCTGTTCATTGCATACAGCTACCCCGCTATCAATATTATCTAAATGGCTAACCTTAAAATTTCAATATTCAAAATATACATTTTTTTAATTTTACTTCTTTTTTTTTACTTAAAACTGTATATTAAATCACAATACTTTTTCCTGTAGATAACAGGGGCATCCAAGGTTATTTCTACTGGTCCACTTGGTAACTGAGATTTTTTTGGACTGTTTCCATGATGATCTGAAACAAAAGCAATACTAACTTTTACTCTGCCGGGAACCGACAGCAATACATCAGATAAATAAAGAGATTATAAAAGTACATGTATCTATCCTTTAAAGGATGTATTACAGTGAATACTACTTAACTTAATGCTCTCTAAAATTTTTCTATATAAAAAAACTTGGGCAAAGGACATGTATGGCGATACAATTAAATTTTCATCTCTAAAATATTAATCAACTGGAAAAAAAGTCTAACTAACTTGAAAAACCGATTGAAGCCAAAAACTACGGGCCCTACATTTATACAGAGTTTACCCAATACAATAACCGGAATAAAAAATGCTATTAATTTTAGAGTTAACTTTTCCTTGCTCACATTATTTCTTATAAAGATGTAAATTATTACTTTTATCTTAAATCATTTAATTGTCTTAAACTCTTATTACATTTTTCTCAAGTTTTATTTTCTAAAAATATTTTGGCTCATCTGGAGGTGTGCGACTTTAACATTTATACGACATACACAGCTGCTATCATGTCATTGGCAGGTGAAACTTAATTTGCTATTAAAAAACTCAGGAATTTTCGCAAATTAAACCTTTCAACGGATCCTCAATTCTTCCCAGGCAGGATTTATTCTACTTCATCTTCGCAATTCCTCTCTGACAAAAATTTGTTCACCTTAAAAACCCCATAAACTTTTTTTAGGGGAAAAAGGGTTTTCTCAGCAAGGAAAGTTTTTGTTTTGGACCTTCCATGTGCATTGGGGACTGCCAGGGAAATCAGAAGGGTTTCTCCCTGATTTTTGGTTGGGGGAAGGTTTTTGACAAAAAATTCCATCAAATTTTTACCCTTTCCTTCCTCAAACCTCCTTTCATTTTCTTTCATCATTTGCTTTTCACTTTTTTCCCTTTGCCGGTATCTAAAAAAATTTTCTTCTTTCTTTTGTTGTTGCCCCTTCAACATCCCTTTTAAATTTCAAATTTTCCGATCTGTATTTTTAATTCTTGGTTTTTTTAATTTTTTCCCCTTTTCTTGCGTCTTTTTTTTTATTCCCCCCTTCTTTTTTCAGTTTTCCCACCTTTTTCCCCCCTTTTAATGCAATTTTTTTGGGGCTTAGTACCCTTTTTAAACCCCCTTTAAGGTTTCTTTATTTTTTTAAAGGTCATTTTCTTTAGTATCTTTTTTTATTTTTTTTTTCCCCAGATTTTCATTTTTCCCCTTTTTGTTTACTTTTTTCATTTATTTTGTTTGGAGGGGTTTTCTTTATTTCCCCCTATGCCTTTTTTATTTTGTCTTAAATTCCCTTGATTTAATACGGGTGGGGTTAAATTTCGGGTATTTTTGCTTTTATAACTTTTACATTTTTAAGCTTTCTTGGTTTTTCCCCTTGTTTTAATTTTTTTATTTTTTTTTGAGGAATGGCTTTCCTTTTTTACCGGGAAGTTTTTATATTATTGTTGAAGCTTAAAAACTCGTAAATCACTCCCCAACCCATCAGACAAAATAATGCTCAGTTTTTCGGGGTTTTTTGGGTTTTAGAGGGCATATGATGACTTTCTTCCTTCTTGTTTCACTTTCTTATCTTTTAATGATGGGTCACATCTTGATGAAGAGGAAAAATATTCTGACACTCCTTCCTCCAAATTATTGTTCTGTTCAACTGAACTGACAATTTTACCACCATTTCTATCTTTCCTCTTAATATTTGACCCAGGTTTTCCTCTACCAGGTTTAGATGTATCAGATGATGTACTGGTATTGTCTGGATCAACAGTGTTCTTGACATTTCTCTTTGCCACTCTTGATTTCCTTTTTTCTGTTCTGATTCCGCTACAGTATCATTTGCTGATTTTTTCATGGTTTTTGATTTCTTTTTTCTTCCTTTTGGCATTATTTTTAGTTTCTGGAAATTTGTGAATGAAAAAGAGAAGAATTAAAAAACCAATTGTATGTTTGTCACAAAAGTTCATGTTGTTGTTTTTTTCTTAAAAAATTGTTAAAGACAAAAATTGTGAAAAACCCCAATGTTATAGACCACTATTTCAATTTTTTAATTTTAAAAATGTTTTTGGGTTTTAAATTTCCCCCTTGGTCCCCTATTTCACCTTCGGGGCCTAACCAATTCCCGAGCTTTTAGTCAGGCTAAATTTTGAATGGGGTCAATTTGGGTCCCCTTTAAAGCCCAAAATTGATTTCTGTTTTTAAATAAAAATTAAAACGGGTTTAATGAAATTAAAAGCGGGTCATTGAATTTTTTGCGATTCCCAAAATTTTATCAATGATATTCAAAATACCCAATATAATTTTACTGATCCCCAATTTTAAAGAAATTCAAAATTTATTGTTTAAAATTTTAAAAATAAAATTTTCTTTCATTTTTTTGGGTTATAAAAAAAAGCTCTTATTTAACTAAATGGAAAAACCCTTTTTCTTCCCTATTTTTTGAACACGGGGGTTTTTAATATTCTGAGTTCTGTGAGATTTTTTCAAACCCAAAAAAAAACCCATTTTTCTTTTGGTTTGCGGTGTTTGTAAGTATAAATTAAAATTTGTTTTGGGAATGACCCCCAAAATGCCTTTTTAGTCCCACAAAATTTCCAAAAAGTTTTCCCAAAAATTCCAATGTACATCCCTTTTTTTTAATTTGATTAAAACATGTACTTTAAAGGGAAATCTGTTAATTATTGTTTTATTATACAAATATTTTTTAAAATTTTTTTTACTTTTAAATATTTTTAATACAAAAATTTTCCATCAAAGGGAAATTTTTTTATATTGATTAAAAAATTTTCTTTGATAAATTCTTTTAAAAAGAAAATTTGATTTGTTTTTTGAAAGCATAAATTTCAAAAATTCATCAATAATAAGAAATATTTAAAGTTTGTATAAAAAGATAAAAATAATCCAATCAGACACAGGGAATTTATTGGGGTTCTTATATTGAAGGGCAACTTTTTAGATACATACCGAGGGCTTGGTGCGAAAGGGTTGTAACTCATATAACATAAAAGAGTTACAACCCTTTCGCACCAAGCTGTCCATACATGTATTATAAAAATAACTCTCACGGTAATAGTTCATAATAACTCAGGTGTAACCGTGTTATTTCAGGTCATGGGTAGCTGATATGCACTATTACCCTGAAAGACAATAGTTATTTTTCAATAATGCTGAACCAGCATTCAACATTTTAATGATATTTTTCAGCACAATGGCATACTGATATACTATAATGATATAATCATTATATATTATTACTCAGAGAGTCATTTATCATTGATTGCAGCCAGGGGAGAGAACTAGCATATTACATTTTCTGAAGTCTATATAGATTACTTGCCCCTGAGGAATTTAATATTTGATATTGCAAAAAATTAATGACCAGGTGATACTTATTTCCAGAATGATAGATCGAAATAACACCATGTAACATCACATTTATAGGCTCAAATCAAATCAAAATTCATTTTTTGTCGGTATATTATAAAATTTCACAAAACATGACCTATAATGTATTTATACAACTGGCCCACTTGGCAGGCGGGGCTTTGGCTTGCCCAGCTATAGACTACAAGTGTTTATTTAAAAGAAATTCAAATAAAAAAAAGAAATAAAAAATATATAGAAATTCTTATACCTATTCAAATTAATTTTCAGTGTCAGTTCTTAGTTTTAGGCGCCGCCAATTTACAATGTAAAACTCAAGGATAATAGGCGGCATCCATCAGCGGGGGTATTCCAATAACAGAAAAAATCTCCAACTTTTTCTGATTAATAATTAAGCGTTTTAGAAATGTTCCAAGAAAAAAAACGGAAGCAGTGGATGAAATACCGAACGAAAAATGAAAGGAATTTTTAACGACTTCTCAGTTCATAGGCTTTGCCTAATTTCATATTAGGCTATATACTAGGAAAAGTTTATGAGAGACAGGTTTAATATACAAAATTAACAAACTTTTAATAATAAATTACTGTAATAATGTTATATATAAATAATGGAGGTCTTTGTACCTCAGGCGAGTGTCAAGATACTTTAAGGGCATGACTTATGACTAGCCAAACAAATTGTGCGCTTTAAGGCTTTTTTATTGCATAGATGATGGTCGCCCTTCTGTAAGACAGACATCTATGGAAAATCAGATTATAAAATCGGTCGGTCTTGCAGTCGCAATATTGATACTAGACTTTTGACATCACCGGTTCCTGTATTCTAGAGGGAAAGCTACTTCTTTTAGCAAAAAGCGTCAGATGGACTTCATCAGTCATTAACTAAAGCTAAAACATTATGTATATGGATACATGGATACACTTGGCAAAATTATCATCTGTCAGTGTGATCACCATGATGGGGTCGAAAATTCCAGTGACGGAAACGTTCGATTCTCTGTGAGACCCGTGAGCTGTAGGCAGGCAATTTCATTTGAATAACATAATTTATTGACAAACCTGTGAACGAAACAAATTGTGAAAACTTTACGGAATTGCTATGAAAGAGCGAATCAGTGGTAACAATTTTATTTTGCGGGAATATTAGCTGTTTACATAATTACTTTTCGCAACTTCTTGGCTCTTTCACACTTATCGATAATGGAGAAGATATCCCGAGTGGAATGTCCCAAGCCATTTCATTAATGAGACATTTCATTCCCAAAACGGTTCACACCTAGACGTTTCACTCCCAATTTGTCAATTGTATGGACGTTTCACTCCCATTTTTTTAGATATTTTTATTGGAAAGTTAACAAATTTATTTCCATTTTTAATAGCCATGTCAGGATTGATTATTTTATATTGATGTTATGTTTTTTCTGTTTGTAGGAAAGCAATTAAAGTTCTGTAATATACATTTTTTTTATTTAATTCATGAAAAAAATGGTTTAATAGGTGATGATAAAAGATATGGTTGGTTATTTCAAAAAAAAAACAAAACAATTGTTAAAAAAGGAATTCATTCTTATATAAACTACAAGGGGTAAAAGCATTGATGCAAAGACAATCCAAAGGGCGGTCCAAACAGCCAGGTGCAGATAGATATATTGATTGAAAAGATATTTCTTAAAACTTTTCAATGGTTCATTTGGGTTTTACCAGAATTTTGGTATATCACTTTTGGGAATGAAGGACGAAAAAGACATTTGTTCATTTATTTATAACTTTGATCGGCCCATGCTAGAAATTAGAATATTACTTGTTAAATTTTCTTTAAATTGATCCGTGGTTATTGATTTAATTTTTTTTGCCGAAACGGTTTGTCACTCCACCTTGAGTTCTTATTTAAATGAAAATGAAATAAAAATGAAATCGAAATTATTTGTTTATATAAATTTAAACATAATATTATTTAAGGTAGAAAAGTGATTGATTTTTATCTCATTTCTCACAAAAAAGACCCCAATAAATTGCCCGATTTGTTCACACAAGGGGGGGCCAAAATTAAACAAATGTTCACTTGTTTTAACATCCATCTTTATACGCTTACTGGGCGTCTAGTTAAAAAGAGTTCAATTCTTTTTTGTATTCAAAGGAATTAAATAGACATATAAGATGGTCTATTTTTTGAGCCAGAAATATATTTATTTAACATCAAAATTTTCAATTTTATTTACTTCATTTTTTATTTGGTAACTTGAATTCATGTCATTACCAAAAACGGTCACAAATAAACTTCAATTAGTCGACAGCGATATTATTATTCGTCAATAACTCGTGACGTCATAGAAAAGTTTGAAATCGGCGCGAAAATTTGTTTTGGGCGCATGTGGGCACATGCAAATGGCTGACGCTTTGAAAAATTTACCAGGTAAGTTTCAGATTTTTATGCGTAAATGTTTTTATATCTAGTCATTACCGAATGTTACATAGCAACTAAAATTTGTAATATTAATTCACAATCGCTCTATTATTTGTATATAAAAAAATATGTGTACGTTTGAAAAATATAACGGTAAACATTACACAGTCTGGGCCATTCAGACGCTTATTGAGAAAAAATATTTAAAAATGTCATTACCGCAACAGTCATTTACCGAAACAGGGTTTTATGCATTGGTAATGACAAAAATGTTTCGGAGATGACTTTTTTTTAAACTAAAAGTGTTAATAAATTATGCAGATGTCTTTGTCATATTTGTCTGATTTTTTTTTTTCTTCTTAATATGTTTAGGTGAACTGTTATCAGGATTTTAAGAAAAAAGATATAAGTTTTTTCAGAACAAGTTATTGGAGAAGTTTATATGATATATTATGATTATATGTCATAATTGCAAACAAAAAACACATATTTTATC